>NW_026854110.1:0-42346 GCF_026571515.1 Ruditapes philippinarum
AACGAGAAGGAATAAAAAGGAAATATCGATGACGACAAATAACATCACACAACAATACACAAGAAAAACACAAAAAGAATTCTCATTTAATTAACAGTAAATACAACAGTTTATCACATCATCGTCTCACGCGATTTTTTATCTTTATCAATCTAAAAAAAATCCGTCTGACGATATCACAGTTCTCCCATTATCAAGACGAACTGTTGCTTTCTTGTTTATTGAAAAAAATTATCAAGTTTAAAATCAATAACTGATGTTTGAATTTGTTATCTTAATGTATTTCCGGAGCTTTACTAACAAACAAATGTGAAATAAGAGAAATACAAAATGAGAGAGCCAAGCAGTATAAATTTAATATAAATATAATGTCATAATAGAGTCTTTTAACATTTCGGAACAAGCATTTGAAAGTGATAAGAAATTTAAAAAAAGACTTGTTGAAATTTACAACATCATAATATTGCAAAATTCTTTTGATATTGTTTGTTGTTGATTTTTTCCGGGACAACGTGTCTAACACATTTCATTCTTTTAAAATTCTTGATTAAAAATAAAAAAAAAACGTGATTATATTATTTTCATAAAAAGTGAATTAAAACATGGCAGGTTAGGAAGATGTCAAGTTTTTAAGAACACTGTGCAATTGAAGGGTAAACTTATTTGTATTTCTACACATTAAAACAGTTCACAAACGCATTTTAACTTTTTATCGTCTAATTGTATCGTTTTCATTACAAATACGTCTAATATAAATAAAATGAGGTGTAAGAAAAATAAAGAAAACATTCGAAAAATGTAATTGTGTTACATAATATAAATTTAAAAATATACCGTATTAAAAATATGATTAACAAGATCAACAAGGAAGGGCGGCATTCAATGAACGCAACCCCCATACGACCCAGCAAAAGGAGCCCAGGCGGACCCAGAACAAAAACAGGACAGGGCACAAGACAGAGCACCGACAGGTTTATCACCAAATTATAAATAATTTGTAACTGGTAAGGAATTAAAAGAAAACAAATGATTGAATGATACGCCCACAAAGTCAAAGGGCACAGGGAAAGGGGACAAGAGACCGGGGAAGGGGAGTTACAAGACAGTTTTAACATGATATAGAAATTACCTCTTTTTGTTAAGAGTTCAAATGAAAATATGAAGTTATTGTGTTGTTTTTTCTTCGTTTTGTCTCATTATGTATTCAAGATTTGTTTACAATTTGAATTTTTCTAATAGGTATAACACGACTCATAAAATCATATAATTATTGACTATAAAACGATTTTTAATGTGAAAACTACGAGTGGTAACCATTTCAGGCACCCACTTTTGTAATAAAGTATGTATTCCTTCATGATAAAATCGTAAAATCGTATTTAATTGTCCAAATTATAATCATTAAACTAATACCGTCTATGTTTTATTTTAGTTTTATCCTTTCACATCTTAATTTAAGACATAAAAAGGAACAATTTGTATACTTTATAATGATTGTGCTTTTGAAATATAATCAAATCTGTGATACCTGTCTTTTATGATGATCTTACAATAACGAGATGTTTTTAAAGCAGATCATATTAACATCGTATGAAAAGCTTTTGCTTAAATGTTTTATATCTATCGCAAAAGGTTTAATTGCCGATATAATCTTAATTCATACCTCAAACGAAATACCAGGTCATATTATTTAGATTAACACCACAAAATGTTTTTCCCAAGCCATACTTCCCTACCAATATTTTATAGCAAATACTTAAGTAGAAACGCTATATTTTATCCTTACACTTACAATAAACATTCATGTGCGCATGGTTTTTCAGATAATTCGAATTTTCAAAAGCACATGAAAATGTATCCAAAACTGATATTTGAAATCACACAGAAATTACACAAATGTAACCAAAACTAAATGAGTTACATACAATAATTATCATAATAACAGGAAATGACGAGTTTTATCATAGTCAATGCAAAAGGCTGCAGATGGAGCGCGGCCATTCCAATCAGCACTTTAATATCGGGAAAGAGGTTTTACTATAAGACATGTTTGTTAAATGTTTTTCATCCGTTCTGTAGAGATTGTATTAAAGTTAGTAGAGGAAGATAACAAGATTCAATATTCTTTATGTAGTTTAAAATGCAACATTTTTCCTCTGTGTGTATTCAAAAGATGTTATTTTACATTTCCAAAGAGACTGTATAGTAATTATCAGTGTTATAACATTTATTTTGATCATAATATATCTTTAAGTTTATTGTTGTCCAATCAGCAAAGGTGTGTGCACGTGCCATTTCCGTTTAAGACAATTTACTACAATATATAACGTTCATTCATGCATTTTTGGAATGAAGGTATACTTTAAAAAAAAATGCAGCAATTGACTTGTATGTATTTTGTTTACACTTTAATTTTACAAAAAATATTGTAACTTTATATAAGATAATTTAAAATGTAATTCTAATGTGTTTCTATGTTAAATACACAATTTAGTCAATACCTTTTACATATTTGGTACAAGAAGACTCATAAAAAGAAACTAAACATGACAAACCTATTACTGTCGTAAAAATTGATAGTACCAATAAGTGAATATACTTTTGGCCGCTTGGGTCCCCGGGAAATTTTTTACTAAAACTTTGTTGAAAAAATTTCAGGGGTTTTTGGTGGTCAAAAAGTCTGAATGATTATTGAAAAACAAGTGATTATGATAATTTTTTATTAAAAATTTTGCAGTAATACCCCATTGATTCGAAAATATTGAAACAAATGTCAATAAGTCAGTCCTAAAGTTGCACAATTAACAATCCAGTCAAATGTTAAGGTTTATTAAAGTGACAACGAAATATGATATGTTTTATACTCAATATTTCCATTCATCAAATCATGTTGTATACTATTTGATTGCTAATGAAATATATAATTATAGTGTTTTTCCTGACAAATGTATTGTACTGCATTATAAATAGAAAGAAATGTGTTTATAGCTTAACTTAAATTCCAGTGAGAATATAATCGTTTAATCAAGTTGTTTACAATCGTTTCTAGTTTTGTTTGATGTTGCGTAACTTCAAATGTCGTAATTGAATTTTCCTGACGATGATCATGATGATGATGATAATTTCTTTTGGGTCATTAGCAAAAGATGACTAGTGAAGAAAACATATGAACTAGATTAAGCTGCAATTTGTCATAGGTTTAGATGAAAACACAAAAACGTAAACTAAATTTCCCCGAAGAACGTATTGTACAATTTCAATTTTGTGTTGAATGTATATGTATTAATATTTTCTCTCATGTTATATAACATGGCAACATAATGAAAAATTACATGAGAAAAAGCAAAATCCAATATCTTATAGAATTAATATACAGAAATACAATCACGTTTGTAGTGACAAGTGCCGTACATGTTTATTCAAAAAGACTAAATTGTTTATATTTATTTTAATACCACTAGATAAAAAAATAGAAAATACTGAATTTTCTTTTTATTTTTCTGTCTCTTTTGATCATACGATTCAAGTGACGTCCTCTTTTTTATTAATTCAATATGAATCTTGAAGAAAGTATTCCGACAAGATACTAGTGAAAATACAGAAAATATTTCTTAAATGTTTATTTATGAATAAATAATAAAAGCTTTTAATTACTAACAAAAAGGAGTTGGAAGTCTTTTTATCATGTTGGTAGTTTCTATATTTGACACGAAACATTATTTATAATCAATTATTTGTCAGTCACTATTATAAAAGTTATTTTTTGTGGAAATTACATACAGCTATAAATTACATACAGCAAAAAAATGAGCATAATTCCACTTTAAGAAGTGCTGATTAGGATTTCCCCCCGATGCCATACGATACAGCATCAAACAGTTTATACACCATTTAAAACAATAACGTCCATATGACGAACGTCCATATCACAGAAATGTACGAAAGTTATGATGTTGTAATCCCCACTGATGTTGCTTGCGTTATGTAGTCGTAATGCCAACTGATGTTGCTTTTGTTATGAGGTCGTACTGCCAACATATGTTGCTTGAGGTAAGAAGTCCTATATCGAATGATGTTGCTTGAGGTAAGAGGTCGTAATACCAACTATTGTTTCTTGCGTTAAGAGGTCCTATGTATGTTGAATGTTGTTGCTTGCGTTAAGAGGTCCTATGCATGTCGAATGTTGTTGCTTGAGGTAATAGGTCCTATGCCGAATGATGTTGCTTGAGGTATGAGGTCGTAATACCAACTATTGTTACTTGCGATATGTGACACATGTAGTTCAGGATATAACTTGCACCGTGTAGGTCACTAGAGATGATAAAATATCCTGTAATGCATCTATCACTGTGACAGGCGTATTTTGTTCCTTTTTATTATGGTTTTATTTTATAACTTCAATTTTAGTACCTCTTTTCTGTATTTAAATCATACAAACAAGTATGTTTTTCAGAAAGTTACTTACTGGCCGAAAAAGTATCTTCTTTAATAATAATCATTACATAAATTTGCATTCTTTGACAATTCAAGAGCGCTGACAATATAAAACATTTAAACATATATTGACACAACCCTGGCATGTCTGAAAAAATCGGTTTGGAATTTATATTTTGTATTCATAAGTGTGAAAGATATTGAATGGTAATTTTCTTAGAGTATTCAGTCAAAGTCATATTTCTCCTGTGTTGGCACTATGGCACTAACATTATAATATGAAAGTAAATACACGTCCAAAATTTTTTTTAATGCAATTTTAGTGACAGCACAATAATGTGTCTGTCATTTTGATAATGACAGACTGTATGAACATTTGCTTGTTTCCCTCATAAATCTGAATCTGGGTACTCGACACAATTATCAATCAAGTTTTTCGTCTTGTGAAGCTTGCATGCTTAATTGGGAATATACTTATAAAACCTAAACGTATTTTCGTTTTCTGTCTTAAGTTAAGACATGACATATATCTATGTACGAGAGCAGTACCTGCTGTTAAATGAGATAGGCATGTTAAACTTGGTTATTGTAAAATATATATTAAAAGTAGATATGTTTCAAAATTGACCGTTGTCTTTAGTTTATCTTAAGATAAGAATAATCTTAAAATAAGAAAAATAGAAACAAACAATATCAACTATTGAGACCTAACGTTCCATGAAAGTAGAGCTATATTAAAAACATAAATGTTACAGACCGTATTTGATTGAGCATGTTCATGAACGGCAGTGTTATATGTTACCTTTAGTCCACGCCCATTGCACCAGCTGTTGCACACCTAAACATGTTAATATATTCATTATGTTTATCAGTAAATATTAAAAGGAAAATTCAATATAATGTACCAATATTGATAATATTGGCAATATTGAATAGTTTTTCAATTTCTTTTTGATATCCTCATACCCACTACCAAGTGAAGTCTACGAAAATTATATTTTGAATCTGATTTGAAGAACTGCAGCACAGATTTCATGTCAAACCAAAATATTTTTGACAAGATACAAAGTAACTGTGATTTAAACTGAAATATGTTTTAGTTTGTTATCAGTTAATTTTGTCTTAGAATTATGACAATATACCGGCAAGAATGCAAATATTGCATTTAGTATTTGGCAACAGAACATTTGTTTGACAGAATTTGGCATACATCGTTCACCTTTTTGATACAATATTGGTAATTGACTATAACGTCAGATAGAATGTAATATGGCTTATTTCTTATGCATATTTATAGAAATATTATAGACCGGGAGAAAAATTCAAAATACAAAATAATTGTTAAGGTATTTGTTAAATATAAAATATGATTAGTATGATATGTTAAGATTAGGGTTCAGATAATTTATATTGTTATACCTGGTTTTTAAGTGTTATAAAATATTTATTATAAAGTATTTATTAATATTAGATATTTTCAATCTCAATTTTTACGTTTAATTTTTTGTCGAATATATGATTGCGGATTATGTAACTTAGTGACTTTTTGTATTATTCATTTGGTATTCTCTGTTAACACAGCAATAAATAATTTACCTTCTGAATGTTAGTTATAGACTTACTTTACTCTGAATCTGAGTTTTAGAGGTTTCAATAACTCATACGAAAATTGACCTATGAAGATAAAAAGTCCGATCAGACTGTCCGGAATATATTATTACACCATTCCACACAATATTAATATTAAACCGTTTTTGTGCTAAGTTTAATCACAATTTACATCTAATACCGCATAAATGTGCAATTGACGAACATGTAACACCTAATCTGTGCTATGCTATGGCCAAAACGATTAATATGCTAAGTATACGGACCAAAATATTTTACCGTTAAGTAAATTAACAGCCATTAATAAACGCAAACAATTGCTATGGTATTAAACTTTAACAAGCATTACAATTTTTCCAAGAATGTATTTACATTTTTAGAAAGGTTCGTGAGAATGACTACCGTTTTGCAGCGGATTTTGATGTTTCGTCGATTTTAGTATCTAATCTTTATTTTCTTTTAACTCGGGATATCTTAGACAATTTGCCAAATACTAGTGTCATATAATACTAGAAAGGAGAAGATCAAATGTTATTAAGCTCTTTTATTGTGGTAACTAGTATTGCTTTGGTACATCATTCACAAATTCGGCGTTGCCTAGTACAAAATCTCTCTGCTCTGTCGCATCACATTTTATCTGAAAATTCAAGTGTAGTATGAAACGAGACGATTGGCAAATGTCTCAGATACACCGAATGTAAAATATAATGATGTAATAAATAGTTTTTTTTTTGTATTTAAACATATCGATGAAGCAGAAACGCTAGGTCCATGTAGTCATTCTCACGAATGATAATGATAACTGAACAATTTGATGGAAATATTTTTGGTGAGGATTTACAAAAATAATGTTTCAACAACTGCATGTGTTAATTCACTTCTTTCAATTTTATGTACCTTATATAATTATTAGTTCATTTACTTTTGGTGGTGCTCGTATTGGCCCTAGAATTGCACAATTCTGCTTAGATTTTTCACAAGATTGTGTTATGTTCACATTCTTCAGTTACTTGATATACCCGGTATAAATTATGACATGTTTTTGTTGAAGTAATCTACGTTTAGAATGTTGAAGCAAATGTTCACCTGCACCTGAAAACAAACATAGAAAAATGAGACCTTATTGAGTTCCCTTTTTTTAGTATGAGCACTTTAATTTTTAATGGCTCCCATTATAACTTCAGAGTTATCATTTTAGATCGCTTTGTTTGAAGTTATGCAATAACAATGCCGAAAATATTTTTTTATCCTGTCTATATTTTTTTTCAAGTCGTCATAATGCCACGGTATTATTATTCAGATAACATATTAGATAACATATAAACAGATCTTATACTTGTCAAGAAGGGTTAATAGCACTTAAAGCTATGCACTGCTTTGATTTAAGATAATCTAATCGAGCTGATTTTGTAAAATATTGAAAAAATGACTATAACACAGTTTTTTACTGCGGCTAAATCATGTTTCAACTAGTTAGTTCTTATATAAAATTCTGGGCTATATCCTAATGTAGTACTTTCTAATCAAGTAATGAGAGTTGTTATTGTCAAATTAACATTATGTAAAATTCATATGTCTTCTGCACAGTTCAGCTAAAGTCAGTGGCCTGAAAGTAATTCTTATTATCATTATGGCAAAACTCAGCAGGAAGAATCGATTAACAGATGTAAAGTTACGCAACATCAAACAGATCTCAAATAAATGTAAACAATCTATTTTTGCCGTTAGTCGCTGTGGAATTCCAGAATAAAAACGATTCTTTTCAGATGCCTAGTGAAAGGAACATAATTGAGGTATGAAGTACAGACTTGATTGCTAAGAAATGCATGGTTTAAAAATCCATTACCTCATCAGATATTTAAAGTTAAGTTCAAAAAAGAAATGTATATAAAATAAAACAAAAATAAATAAATAAGAAATAAAAAATATAATTATTATATTCTTTTAATTTAACTTTTTTAAACATAACTCTATCACTTAAATATTACCCATTGTGGGTAAAGGGGTGGCCTTTGAGTGTTGAGGCAGCAGAATTGCAGCAAATGTTTATCCCTGCATGATCATGTGACACATAAATGGTCAATGCATTTTTTAGCTCCAGCAGATAAGGTGTTTCTGACCTCTGGTGTTGCTTAAAGTTTGTAACACTCGGGGTTAGTCTATTTCGACCGAATGTTGTAAAATATAGAAAACGGAATCTCTAACTTTAATTGTGCAAAAGCGAAAATTTGAAAATGTTGCAGGCTCTGTTTATTAAGCCTGTTCATAGGCGGTGTTACCGTACACACTCGCTAGCACTGGCTTAAGCAGAATTCTACATTTAAATACAAAATAGTGAAATTTTGTATCTAGAAACATCTGTAAATGTGTTTATACGACGGTATTCATCAAACCATAAATGCGAAAGTTTATTTTTTTAGATATTATTGATTATAAGAGACATATTTGGCCCTCAGTCTAACAATTTTATGTATTTTAGGAGCGATTTTGAGATACTTTATTTTAACGTCGTTTTCATTCAATTTATTTATCCACTGTTATCTGGTTTCTGGTGATCTATGTCTAATTTCCGGGAGTTAAATATTTGATTGTGTTTTCAGGAACGACCATCCTTTCGAAACTCGGTTTATAGCGAAATCATGTAAAGTTTTAAGGTTAAGGTGCACTAACAAGGCGCATGACATTACTTCATTGCTTAAAAATAGAATTTCTAAATCCTTCTCCATAAGTTCAAATGGTTACATTTGAGGGGAAAAGAAATGACAAAGCTTATAGTTGAAATGAAACTTTAATGATGAAATGACGGATAAAGTGAAAATATAATATTAAGGAATCGACCTTTTCTTTTTACTTTGTTTTACAATTACAATTACAAAAGACAAGAAGCAACATAAACATATATGCATGAGCAAGAAAAACAATAAATCCTTTACATTCATTCTCAAACACCAAATAGAGCATTCCTTATACCGAGACGAATTTATATGGCAAGGAAAACTACATAATTGTGAATTTAATGTTATAAGACAAAGTGAATACATTAGAAATTATGCAAATTATCGGACAAAGTGAAAAAAGTCATTACTATATCCATTTTATGTAAGAAGGATAATTCTAAATTCTTTTAGTTTTGTGTTTTAAAGTGCCTATAGTACAGTCTACAAATATAAAACGTTAGATCTGATAAGTAACTTTAGTTCTAAATTCATGTAGATCATCAAACGAGCATTAGAATATATCTAGTAATTATTCTATTTGTTCTATTGCCTGCCTAATGCAATACTTAGATGTTCATGCAACATATTCTGTGGTCAATTTAACACATCAATACATAAATCTGCTAATTTCTGATACAATATCATTCTTACTTGCTCAAATCACTCATAAAATAATTTGTCTTTTAAGTAGACTTAAGTTTGTCTTTTCGGGTTTTCTTTAAACATTCTTTTTCTATTCTAAGGTAAAATATAACAAAAAGCAACAAAAAAGGTGACATTCAATGAACACATCACTAAGCAGAAACTAGCAACAAAAGACCACCGACAAGGAGCACGAAATGAGAGGAGAAGACGCAAGGGCTAAGTACGGATAAGACACAAATATAAATAATTCATTGAAGTTAAAAAAATCATTGAAACTGACAAAGATGTTTAAAGGGCAATAAATTAAAATGCCAACATAAAGATAAGGGTGTAAGGGAAGGAAACAGAGAACCTGGGTTTGCAGAGGTTTATCTAAATTAGAAAAGAAAGGAGATAACTATCAATGACGACAAAACGAAAAGGACAAAATTGATATTACCACAATTAGCATTCAGAAATAAACAAAACATAAAGTATCAGGTATAATAAAATATTACTTACTAAATTATCTAATCAAGTGATATACTAAAGTGTATTTTGTAAAAGTTACATCATGCTCATTTTTGACAAATAAAAGATGACAAATGATAACGATACGATATAAAAGTGCCCAAAACATAAAAAACACTACCCAAATCTTTTTATCAAATAAACGTTAACAATCAGTACTTATGATGACTTTTTTCCCCAGCTCATGGAACATTTACGCTTGAATGGGCTTAATGTTACTTTCAGAAAAATATTATTTAAAATCGTTATGGAAAATATGCCCGTAAATTCAAATCAGCAGCCGCTTGCTACAAATTTAAATTCTGCTTATATATTTTTGTTTTGTTCTCAGAAAATATATTAATCTTTAGACAAATCCACGATACTAATTTGAATGCATAGATTTGAACAAATTTGCTTATAAACGCTGTATTGCAAAGAAAACATGTCCGGGTTTTCAAGTTACGAACCATTAGTAATATCTCGCCGGAACATCATTTTGGTTTCTTTCAGAGACTTTTCATTATTAAATTGATTATAAATCACTCCAACCCAGAAGCCATCGGGATGAACAGTTCCTGGAGTAATGTACTGTCCGTTGAGGTTCACACCGCCACAAGCGTTATACCACCAAGCACCTTGGCAATGAACGGCGCAGTTCTTTTCATCATTATCTCTGTCCTCGTCTACTGTGGTAAAATGCATACCATTGTGGTATGACATACCGAAGTTGGAATACCCATCACCTACAGGTTAAAATGATAATTAGTAACATAAATATATATCTCTGATTACAATCAGTTAGATAAGCAACACTGAATCTATATTAAATATGAACAATAAAAACAAGAAGGAAGGGCAACGTTCAATGAAAGCAAATAAACGCATTTCCCAACACCGGATTACTGGCAAGGAGCCTTGCAAGATACCAAAAACAGGACATACAGGCAAAAACAAAAACTGACGGGACGTCATTTTAAAATAGGATATAATAGAAACCTACACGGTAGTTAAAGATAAACATTAATTTAAAGGCATACGTAAGGGTGAATGTTTCGTGTCTTCATTTAAAATGCAAATGAGTAGATGAAGCAATTTAATCTTCTGATAGCATAGTGGGCATTAATGGCATTGTTTAAATAGATTGGAAGATGACTATTTACACGAAATGGATTTGTAACATTGCACGTAAAGCTTCACGTAATTAAAAAGGTTGCATCTGTATCATTCTTGACTGGAATTAACCGTGGCTCCGTTTTGGTATTAAATTAAATAAATCGCAATAAATGCAAAATTGTATCTTAATCATATAGGCAACACTTTTCAACATTATTGATATAAATATGAACACAAAGAAATTGCATCGAAGTTAAAAGTATTTGAATTCCATATCTTACCCGCAGTTCCAAATCCAGGATCAAAATGAATGGTGAACTCTGGACCAGCGTCAATGTTAAAGTTCCTGAATGTTTCATACACGGTAGTTCCATCAGCGGCCGTTAAGTCAAGTCTTAATTCATTCTTTCCTTGAGACGTCATTTCGTGCAAATATTTTAGACCTGGGAGATAAGTAAATTAGTTTGTTCATAGCAAAATTTGAACCAAAAGTGTCTCTCCTGTGATGAAGAATGACTCAATGTTTATCAATTTAATCAATGTATAATAAAATATTGGAGATTAAATTTCTTTAACATGTTAACAATACAAACTTTAAACATCTGTAAGTTCGTTAAGGCAATATAAAAAAGAAGAAATCGAGAAAAACAACAAGATAGATTGACTTTTACGCAACGCAGCAACCATAAATGCTATATCACCAAAATGTGAGAACAAAGGTCAACAAGAAAGAGCAGCAATCAATTAACGCATGAAAGGACAAAGAACGCTAGAAAGGCTGTCAGTAAAGCATAACACAGAAACAGACTACCGTACCTAGCCAAAATTCTGTGTCCTGATTACCAAATCCATTTACATACTCCGTTGATTCCTTATAAAAGTCTACGGAACCATCAAATCGTGATTGAAGTACCTTCAAGAAACAAAACATGTGAATGAAGTCACAAGACGATATGTTCAACATTTTTTTAATCAATACATAGTACATAAAGAGATTAACTTTCAACTGCAACAAATTACTAAAATTACTATAAATAAATCTAGGAGATGAATATATATGATAGGCCATATATCTAAACAAATATATACGTCACCTTAGTGCAGTAACGAAATATGTCCATCTTATTATGATAAGAGTTAATCAGTTATTGCATTACAGTCATAACTGACTATACGCCATTTGAAACTAATCGTAGCTATGTATATAAATCAATTGCCCTTAATGACTAATAAGGGGAAAATATTTCTCTCTTTTTCTTCTGTACCTATTGTGGCCTAGCCAAGCATTGCTTCATTTTATAACATAATTTCTGTTACACAAGCTATGACGATTCTCTTACCGTCCATCCACCACCGTCCGTCTCCATATCACAGACAACTGTCAATAACTCATGTGACTGCCATAGCTTTATTATATGTTTCCCGCTGATTGCAGAAGGGAAATAAAGCCGTACATCACTACAGTCCGTAATTGCTAAATAAACAAAAAAATCATCATCACTATTATCGTCCTAATTATTAGCAGGTACTTGAAATTAGGCAAGAAAGTTTAAATTGTCATTAATGCGGTTTTTTGTGACAAATACAAATTCTACTTAAAGGACCAAACCGTACGCACCATTTTTGTTATGTTGCCCCTTTTTGTACTTTTCATTCATGTGTTTTTACATAACATGAGTAACTAATCATACAGGTTCACTGTTTTCGTATATAAAATCTTCTAACTGAGGACTATATTGTTACCTAGTTCCTCGCATTTGTAGCCATCATTGACGGGAATACATTTCTGTGACTCGGAACAAGGTTGCTGACCACACGCCCCGGCAATCAACTGCACAAATATATATACATATTGTATTGACTGTATAACATTTTGATTGTTGAATTAGGCACATTATGCCTCAGAAATCCACACGTGTTATACTTTGCAATGACAAACATGTGTTTACAATGTTTTAATTATCGATAATGTAGAACATGTAAGATGTTTAACAGCTGAAAAAGTAGGACTTGGTACGTAGAAATGTTGCATTAACGCAGCAAAATGTAAACATGGAAGTATTTTGAAATACAAATTTCGCACTCACTGACTAACAAATTGCCAACAAAGAAAACGAAATAAAAGATTGTTTATCTATATGGCAAATATTTATTTGTTGGAAATTCCATCAGTAAAGCTAAAGTATAATATTAGCAAGGAATACTAATTATTCCTTTTTGAGGCATTATTGGCCTTAAATATTTATTGAAAATTGCAGACGTTCACCGATTTTATGTTTATGTTATGACAATCATTATGAAGATCTCGTTTCTAAAATGCATTGGAAAGCAATTGAACAAAAAAAATCCATAAAATTACAAAAAGGGCATGATAATGTCTGATCACGAAAGCTAATTGAACTTGCATAATCAGCCTCGCGCGTCACATAGCGCTAATTAGCAGTTTTAGTTGCTAATATCAATAGATTTGTATGATTAACAAGAGAGAGATGAAGTATTGGACAACAATTGTGCAATACAATGCTTTAAACGGCAAATAGAAACCTTAAAGAACATTTGAAATGACTGAATAATAAATATTTAATGAAGTTTGTTCATGAACCGCAGGTGTAAGTGCAAGCTACCGCCTACGTTCCATAGCAACGTCTGAAAGTAAAGCAAGCAAAACAATAATGTTTGAAGATTGTGAATTTACTTCTTGTTGATCAGTATGGAGGTTATCACAGAACATTTGCTATTGTAGACGGAAGGTGAAGACGTAAAATAAACAAGAAATATATTTTTAAAAAAAGGTCGACCGAGTATAATTTGTTAACTTGCATATGTTATTTCTAAGTATTATTCAATACATATGAAACTGTTAGCAATGCTTACATAACAATGGTTTAATCATATTTTGTAGGTATTTTTGCGTAGGGCAAAAAAGGGCATCGCCCTACACAGAAATATAGAAGAAGTTCAAAGACAATTTCGCGTTTGTTTAAGGTAAAATGTAAATAATCATATGAGATAGCTTTTAAATAAACAATTAAAGATTCTTTATAACTTTGTGAGCAAGTTTGTCATAAAAAGGCAGGTAGTTTGCACTTTACAGTACCGTCCATGAACAGGCTCAATGAAACCGAGCCTGCAACATTTTCAATTTTGACGTGTTGGACCTTCTTTAGGGATTCTTATTTACTCTATTCTATAGAAAGACGGTTGTTTACGAATTCCATCTTACGATTACGGACTTGACACTGACATTTACATTGTTATAAAACATGTGGTAATACATCCAATAACAAAAAAGAGGTCAACTTAATTGTTGTTGATTTAGTTTATATAAACACTGATAATGCATTTAAAGTTTTCAGAGTTACTAATTTTATCCTTAATCCGAATGACGCCAAACAGTACTTGCTGTCTTACTTGCATACTGCAAATTAATTAAGAGCCTTTAAACTTGAAGGGTCTGACCGGAACAAAGAAATGATATGCACATCTTCCCTTAGAATTGATTGTTCAAATAAAGTTTCATTGAATTCCAGCCAGGACTTGCAGGGAAATAGCGAGTAAACGATTATTGCTGTCAATGCATACTGCATAACTAATCAAGGGTCATAACCCTGTGTTCAAGTGTCTGAACGAAACAAGGCAACGAAATGCACTCTCCACTTGTTTGCCATAAATTTGCATTGAAATCCGGCAAGTTGTTTCAAAGTAATAGCGCAAAAACAATATTTGCTCTATATTGCAAAACGAATTAAGGGCCATTACTCTAAGTAAAAGAGTTGACAGGAACACGGCGATGATATGCACATCTTTTGGAATTGATATTTCCCATAGTTTTTTTTTTGGAATTTCTGTCAGTAGTTGCAAGAAATAGCACGAAACGATTAATGTTCTATATACATACTGCATAACTAATCAAGGGCAATAAATCTGCTTTGAAGGGTCTGGCCAAAACAGGGCGATTATATGCACATTTCCTCTTGGTATTGAAAGTTCTAATTATGTTTCATTGAATTCCAGCCGGTATTTTTAAAGAAGTATTGTAGAAACGATTATTGCTCTAAATACATACTGCATAACTAACCAAGGGTAATAACTCTGACCAGAGAAAGGCGACGATACGCGCATCCCCTTTTAGTATTGAAGCATCCAATAAATTTTCGTTAAATTCAAGCCATTAGTTGCAGAGAAGTTGCGCGAAACTATTATTGCCCTATATGCATAATGCATAACCAATCAAGGACCATAACTCTGAGTTTAAGGGTATCACTGGGACAAGGCGATGATATGCTCATGTCCTCTTGATATTGATGGTTCCAATAATGTTCCATTGAATCCCAGCCAGGTTGCAGGGAACCAGCGCGGAAACGTAATTCGGACGGACGGATGGACGGACGTTCTAACGGGACAGTGATAATGTGGAATCTCTTTTTTTCTCTATTGTTCCCTTTTTGAACGACATACGGATGGAAGGACGGACGGACAGACGACAACGCCAAAATAATACACGCCTTCCGATGAGTTGTGGTATACCGGTTTAGATGTATGTGGTCCTAACCAACACCACGTTATGATTCACATTTTTGAATTTGAATTATCTTGTAAGAATAAATATGAAATCGTTTACAACATCTGGTTTTATTCTAGTTCTCTCTATTTTAGGATACCTTTTAAGTAGTGTTTTTTTAACAATTATATTTTTATTTCATTACATTTACTTATTTTTTATAAATAAAGTACAGTGCTTGTAAGATACACATAAAATACACACACGCAGGGTTTTAAGAGAAAGGCAACTTTAAAATTAAAATTTAAAAAAAATCAAAGATTTTGGAACAGGTTTCGAATCTATAAGTTACGTCTATAATCTTGAATTGTAAGACTTGTACCGAATACGTTAAGGGTAAGAGGGATTTTTAATTTACAGTCAATATTGTTGGACAATATCACTTGATTCTTTTTAATAATATTTTCTTTTATTTTTCTGTACAGTATATAATTACATTCATTACATTATGATTAGATGGCGTGTGTAAATTAATGTTATAAATCATAAATGACATTCACATAATAATTTTTTTCCGTTGAGCGCCAAGTCAAAAATCAATAGATTGGCCATTTGACGGAGACGAGAATTTAATTGCTGTTTTTCTCTCTGGCTTCTTCATCATAATTAATCAGACCTAGTTATCGTCCTGAGACCTTTATTACTCGGGATAGTATATTCAGAAAGAATGGTGCATGTTACATTTTTGTATTTATTATTTTGCAAAGCCATGGACGTTTATTATATTGTTTACGTTTACGTATGCTAGGACGCACACCCCTTGCTATTTATAATATTCACATAGTTGTCATTTTGTATTTAGTTATTTTTTTATTTTCACTGACAATTGTTCGTTTAAAAATGTATACTTAAATTAAAAAATAAATAAATAGTAGAGTCGCAGTCCTATTAATGTTTAAAATAATCTTCGTACATATGACAGCGTGTATTCTGTTAGTTTTACGTATTGCTTAAATTTAAAAGGTTAGAACAGTAGAGTCACATTCCTATTAGTTTTGAGTGACACTTTTGTGCCACTTCTTTTTAATTTCTCGTCAACGGTAAGTATCTTTACTTGTGTCCAATGTCTCATTACTTTTTTAATGTTGCCCCCTTCCTAGAGCCTGGAGTCACCTTCCCTACGCGCCATATAGGCCTTTTGGTCAATTATTAAATTGTCTTCTTTAATTTCCTTTTCTGTTTCTATTGTTGCATATTATGTATCATTGCAGTAATTATCCCGTCCGTGCTTTGCCTTGTGCTCTGACCTGTTTTTGTTTGGGGTCTTGCTGGGCTTCTTGCCGGTATTTCTGTGTTGGTGGGTCGTGAGGGGGTTGCGTTCAGTGAACGCCATCCTTCCTCGTTGATCTTAACTTTCATTTTTTAGCCAATAAACTTGTCCCCTGCTTTGCATTTATTTCTGATTTTGTGCTAAGTGCCTATTTGGGGGCCCTTGCTTATGGATGTTGTTGATGAACATCACTCCTTTTGTTAATATTTATTCTTATATTTGTCAAATATGATACTAACAAGGAACAGCAACATTCATTGAACGCAGCTCCAACTGTATCATTTAACGCGGCGCTTCCAGATGAGTATCAAACAGGAATAATGCCAGTTGTATGGACAGTAAACATTGTATACCGTTGCATTGTTAGTGAGTGCTTGGTTAACTGATTAATGTAAAACAAAAGATTGAATTTTGATTTTGTTGAGATCTATTTATTTGTATTAATTTTTACAAGCCTGACTTAAGCAATGCTCAAACCAATATTTTACCCTAAAGATGAGCCGGTACTTTAGGAAAACCGTTTAGCCCAAAAGAACTGATTGTATTGATTAAGATAAACTTACCAATGGCCAGTCTGAAACATCAGAGAAAATGGCACCAAGCCTAACTTGAAATTCTCCGAGGAAAACAGATTTGCTGTCGGCGTCGTTGAGTTTACACGTACCATGGAAATAGTCCATACTTTTACACATTGATGTGTAAATACATTCACGAGCACACATGTGTTGATTTGGAACCTTAATTTCAGCGATTGAGTGTCCAGTAAGACGTTTATTGAAGTATTCCGAATTAATTTTAAATGATTTTGAACAATCATTGGCAAACGCACATGTAAGCCAAATTAAAATAAAACATGAAGCATTCTTTCCTTTTTGAAATTTTTTATCACGAAACATTTTATCAGTTTTGCTTAAACTTCTTTAAAGGTCGTGGTTTTCTTGTTTGGTGCACTTTTATTTTCAACAACATTAAAATATTAAGTAACCGCACCGAGGTTAATTCTTACCGATAAATGCACTGAATTTGTTTGAGCACATTAATTATTTAACGTTTATGCAGACGGTTTAAACATTGTTCATATTCGTTGCTCGAATAGATATGTCCATTTTAATGCATACATTATATACTTAACGTCATGTTAGGCTAATCAACTGTAATATTTAGATTATTGATCTTGATTTTGAGTGATCTATGTCATTTTAAAGTATGGTGTTGGAGTTCAAATGCACAGTAATATAATCAATAAGGTCGTAGGTCTAAGTTATTAATTACAAACATCCGAACGACAGATATAACTCGAAATCAAGATCTATTTCCATTTTGAATAATCAAGAAAAAAAATATATGGACTTTTTTTTTGTTGGTTAAATAAGTTTTTCAGTTTCTAATAGCACGCAACGTTATTTGGTTGAAAAAAATAAATATATACAAAGAAAAAGAAAAAAATGTCTGTAAATTCAATCATTTGCACTAACATTTTGAGACTTTATATAAAATAAAAAGTGATATTATTATTATACCATTTTGCAACATTGAAATATCGTTCTTTTTTGGCGGTTTTTGCACGCGATGTTTAGCGCTGCATTTTTACGTCACGTAAACAACACTTCAAACGTCTGTACATCTAAATGACTGAATTGAATATATAATTTCCTTACTAGGCAGGGAAGCTTAACATATTACTATGATACAGACAAATTGAGATCTCAAAAGATTTAAACTTCATGCATGTCTTCCATAGTTGCATAATTGAATTGTATTGCTTGAAATACTATGATAATTGCTTGTTGTTGTTGCTTTTAAACAAAATAAATATTATGCCATGACAAATTAATTGAATAATTATGATTTTCGTACATATCATTTTAGTTCATAAATAAATTAAAATTTGGTATCCCGTCATACGACTATATCGATCTTGAAAACTTTTCATGATGATATGTAAAATTTAATGTATTTTCCATGCGCACGTTTGAATTTAGCTAAATATGATATTTTCCGCTTCAGTTATCATTATACTTAGATTCTAAAGCTGTAGCTATAATTTAAATTACATTGATTGTAGCACAAAGAATATAGTTTTGAAATTAAACAAACAGAACAAAAATTAATTAAAGATTAATGATATCCATGTAGTAATGATATCCATGTAGTGATTATATCCATGTAGTGATGATATCCATGTAGTGACGATATCCATGTAGTGACGATATCCATGTAGTGACGATATCCATGTAGGGACGATATCAATGTAGTGACGATATCCATGTAGTGACGATATCCATGTAGTGACGATATCCATGTAGTGACGATATCCATGTAGTGATGATATCCATGTAGTGATGACATCCATGTAGTGACGATATCCATGTAGTGACGATATCCATGTAGTGACGATATCCATGTAGTGATGATATCTATGTAGTGATGACATCCATTTAGTGACGATATCCATGTCGTGATGATAGCCATGTAGTGACGATATCCATGTAGTGATGATATCCATGTTTTCGTAGTTATTATGCATGTTCAAACTGATAATAATCGTCAGACGACATTATTTCAATTATAATGTTACCAAAATAGACTTAATTTTCCTTTGAACGTCAAATATACATATGTTTATAGATAATCTCTGTGTTAATTTACATCTAAAACCACGTGGTAGGACTAATTCCAGTTATGAACAGTTTCGTCGCAATTTTTTTTTTTGTTTTAAATTAATAAAAAATGAAAAGGTTTGACTGTGTTATCTATCTTAAATCTTATTGTTTATTTGTTGACGACTGGTGAATATACTATTTTCACATGAAATATTTAAATTTATACGAGTCTTAATACAATATCGCAGAGTTTACATAAAAATAGAGGCAGATAGACTATGGTGTTTCAATGCGAGTTGTTAACTTTCAACGAAAATGACATATTTTATAGATCAAGATTCCATATTTATTCAGCTTTGGATTATATTGTGCTATGTAAGAGGCCAATACAATTTACTTTTCGAGATTATAAATTTATTTCATGGGACATATTTTTTGTTGCTAATTCAAGCTTACTTTCTTCACGACGGATTTTAAAATAATCATATTATAACAAAAATCCAGCTTCAGTCTCAGTAGATATATCTAAGTATATATTAAATGATTGAACAGATAATATTCTTTCAATGGGTTGTAAAGTCAACAGTACTTCATCAACTGATTTTGTATTTTTAATTCTATGTTTTAGTTATACCTATAACTAAAAGGCAAATGGACGATGCTCAGTGCACACCTTGAGTTAATATTGCATATTTATAAATTTTATAATTTTATTTGTTTCAGAAATATTTATCAAATTCCTCTGTGTTATTAGAAAGAAACAAAGAAATTCTGTTTCATGCAATTGATTTTTTTCTCAAGAAATAAGCAACCGAAACAATATCATTGGCAATTCATTATATAACTTGTATTTTTTGATGATGTTGTGGTGAATTGCATTTAGCAACAATTGAGACTGGACGATTATGGACGATTACACTGTCCATTGTTTCAACAAATTGCACTCAACTTCAAATGACAACTGTTACAACATTTATAAACAACTAACAGAAGAAAATTAAAGACAAAATATATTGCAAGAATCATAAACGGAAGTATATTTATTTTAGATATTTGGATTTTAAACCGTTACATCAACGACACCTAAATGTTGTATTATGTATGGATACAATTTAGGATTCAGATTTTTTGAAAGAATTCAAAACAGGGGAGGAAGATGACATAAACATTAAATAAATGGTATTCTTAATGATTTGTCTTGAATATGCTTTCCGAAGTAAACTTATGTAAGTAAAAATATGACTGTATATAATGCATTTTACTGGGCTAATCGTCATATCTAACTTGCAAATCTATTAAATATTAAACATGTAATTTATTTACAAAGGAAACTATCAATTACTTGATTTAAACACTATGTTAGACCGCCGCCTGATCGTCAAATTGAAGTCCGATGTTTTCAAACTCAACTTACGGTAAGGTAATTCCTAAACTACTTCAGCTGAACAGAAATACACTATAATTGTTGATTCTTGTATTGGTGTTGTATTTGTTTTAAACCCAATGTCACTCTAAAATTATAAGCATATTATATGACGCATAATGCATGCTATATCTTAGACAAAACTGCACCCTATTGACAGAAAAAAGAATTATTTATCCCCGATATTAAAAAGTGGTAAAGATTCAGACAAAGACATTAAGAATGTGTTGAATTATTTACAGAAGACAAACTACAGCAGATGATAGACATAAAAAGCTGCACCTCATCAAAAATAAATCGGTTAAAATCGCCATTTACGATACGGTTTGTATGACGAAGAAAATAATAAAATTATCCCATAACAAATACCAACACAGAAAGAATGTGGATAAAAATTTTAAATCGACAGAAACTCCCTGTGACTGACAGGTTGCCTTAAATGGTTGATGCATCAGAACTACGGTCACTGTTTAACCCTTCGCAACAGGTTGCAAATCTGGAATCGTATAAATAAATTCATTGTTACATTTGCAAGCTACAGACATTTTACAGTTGATCCAAATATTGATCCTGATCCTAAAAATGATCCTTATTTTGATCTAAATATGTTTGTATTTGTTCAGTTATTTTTTCATTTCATCCCAAAATAGTTTGCTTTCTTTGCAAATCAGCAATTTTATACACTTTTTATATTTACCATTTAATTCTAGCAAACATGATTAATTAATGAAAATAAAATCAGGATCACTTGATCCTTATCCTGATATTTTCTTTGTGAACACGGGGCCCGATGTTGATTTGAATATTGTAACACCCGGCGCCATATTGCATAAACTGCGTTGGTGCGCCGAAAAAACAACAAAAAAAATTATAAACAAAAATCGTTGACACACATTTTTGGAAATATCAATATTTCCATATCTATTTTTGAGTCTATTTTTCAGTATTTTGTGACAATAAAATCAAAAACAAACCTAAGAAGGTATGTCAGTTTATTTATACATCTTTTCGAAATAAATGTGGTTTGATTGATCAAGCTTAATTTTTTCAAATGCTATAAAACTGTATTTGAAACTTACCAAGAACTTTTCGTAACTTACTTCAGCTATTTAGAGATCTAATTGGTTTTTTCACAATTCATCTGATATCAATAGACCGTAAGAAGATGCCAACAATCATCATCATAATCAAAAGTCAAAATTGATTAACGGATGTAAAGTTGTGTAACATTTAACAGAAATAGAATGAAAGAAAAACATCTTTTTCTCAATATCTTTGTTTTCCAAAGATATTCAAGCTTTTAAATATTTGCTTTAGAATTTTAGATGTTATATTAAATCATTTACATTACAGACGCGTGTAAAACACTTTAAAATAAATTTATATGTTATTTAACTGACAGCATGAATTTAAACATTTGTATCTTAAAATCATACGCAAATCAATATGTTTTTGGAAGTGGTGTACCATGTTACCTTTTATGTCGTCTAAAGTATCAATGTACTATTCAAAAATTAAATCGAATCAAAATTTAGAAAAGCGCCATCGGCTAATTAGAGACAGGTAACAGTATTGCATGTAATACATTGCCAAACTATTTTGCTGGATAACTTTTCAAGAACACGATATTTTACTTAGATTGTAAAGAGAATTAGTTTTTCTGCCAATTTCTTTTATAAGTTACTATAGAATATCTATAGAATTGGATAGTAAATAAAGATAACAAAAGAACATATTTTCTGTCTAAAAGTCTGTTATATCACGTCTGGCATCAAACTTAACATTAAAGCATAATGTTTGATATCTGAAAATATTTTGTTACTTAAATAGTAAATAAATGTGATAACAGTGATAACGTTCATATATTCTAAGATAGTAGCGTAATAAATTACCATTACATTTCAGTTTGATGTCTAATATAATCAATGTGTGTCAGTTTTATCAAGACCTTGTTTTTTATTGCAATTTTTTACACCGTAATTGCTGGGGCCCAAGCCGTTCCCCAGGGTACCCCCCAGGACCCCCTACCCCAAAAAATTTCAACAAATTTAAAAAACTGTTAAAACAAAAACAAACAATTTTATCAAAAATTAAATTTTGTACTATAAAAATATGTAAAGGTATGTAACTCTACCTTTACAATCTATGAGAAAACATACACCTCATGTTAGTTTTCTGGCCTTCATAGCTGTCATAAATTCAGCCGATGTCCGGTAACCCGGGCTTAATCAATGCAGAAACAATATACCCTTTCGTTTCCGTGTTGATTTTCTATCAAACATTAAGAACAAAGACAGTACGAGTCTCAAAACTGCCTGAAATACAAACCCCGACACACGATGTGACCGAAGTATTGAATTTCGTACATTTTAACGGCATACATGCACTTTCCTTAATAAATACCTATTGTAATTATTGTAATGAATAAAAAATGTATCTATGTTATACTAACAAGTGGTGTCTTGTCCTATTAATCGTTAGTATCGGCGAATTCATTCAGTAGCACTATTTTGTTTTGTTTAGCCGCTTCCATATTAAATCGGTGACCCGGAAATGGAAACAGTATTAATTATGTTCTCATTGGTCAGTCAATAATGGAGGTTTGTCTTTCCGTAGCGCTGGTTCCCCAACTTCACGATATTACACATACTGAAGCCGGTGGTCATTTTCGCGAATTGTTTACATACGAAACAATCAACATTGACGCATTATTTTAAAATAGATTTTTTCGCTGTATAAATTACACGACTGTTTACAGTTAAATTACAAAAGCAGAATTCAACATTTAAACATGAAATATTAAATTTTGAATTTAGAAACATCCGCAGATGTGTTCATACGGCGGATATCATGGAACCTTCAATGTGACACTTCCGTGCCATTCCATGAAAAGCGGCGTATGGTCCACAAGTAATAAAAAGCGTGTGCCCTAAACGAGAAAACAATGGGCAGAACTATAAAAAATGGAATTTTGAAAGGGGATCAGAGGTTATGAAGCCTGCGTATCACAGATAAGACGTCAAAAGACAAATTTAAAAACAGGCAACATATCCTAAGGGTGATTCAACATTATTCAAGTAGGAAAACTAGAAATGCCGAAAAGTTGAAACTAAAAATACCACAAGCACAACAATAATGTTGTGTTGAACGATCTTCAAGGATCAGTCCTGAAGACAGTAACGCTAAGTGTGTAACACATTGAATCACATTGAAGTTAATTTAGACACATAGTCCAAATTATAAAATCTGGAAACAAAGTGATCGCTCGGAAGCATTAATCACAACAAAATAACATAAGAATTGCAGACTTGGTTTGATTGAGTCTGTACATAAGGGATAATGAATAAAGTCAACATCCTTCACGTACCCTAGCACCGGCTTGAGCGGTACTCAATTCTCAACACTTAAAAGTGCTGGCATCAATGATCCCGAATGATCAGAGAAATATAACAACACTGAATTGAAGAACGGGACAACTTTGTACAGCTGCCACACAGCACTTGACACCTGCTGTTGCGAAGTATAAAAATGTGGAAACAAAGTGATCATAAGTTTCTTTATCAACAATTTTACTTGAGTACTTATCAGAAGATTTTTTGTGACATACTTATGCCTGGCCTCGGCTACGCAATTCTCTTCAACATACCTTACTCTAGCTCTTGATACTTGTGTGATTGTCCTTTGAGATAACTGCCTAGTAGTTGCTTGAACTTTTAATTGATATGTAATTCCTAAAATATGATAAACAAGATGCGGCGTTCAATGAACGCAACCCCCATATGACCCAGCAACAAGAACCAATTGCAAGGAGCCCGTTGCCATTACAATGTTGAAACAAATATGCTGGTGAGCAACACCATAACTTGATTCACTTGCCAACAATTTAAGTCTTAACTTGCACCTTACATATGTACCTTTAAATAAAAATCTCCCAGGTCTTAAGAGTTGATCTGTCCTGTATCACAACTGGTACATTCTTCAATTAAAGAAGACAGTTGCTTGTACTCTAGTTTTGCAAAATGCCCAAATTTTGCAAAGTCCAAAATTCCATTCTTGATAATATTTCAATTTTCTCATACTGAATTGTTGTCTTCGCTATTTCAGACCTGATTTCTCAAGAATAGCTTTCAAATTGATATCTTCTGGTAGTGTAATATTATTTTTCAACATCATCTAAATTAGCAAAAACTTGGTCAAAATCATCATCGAGTTCATGTGTAGTTGCTTCAACATCAGTCTCAGTGTTCTGGAGTCTGTCTTTGTCAATCAATTGACTGGTGTAAAAAAATCCAGATGTACTATGTTGTTTTCTGAGACATCCGAAAAGCATAGTTACTGGTAATATTCCTTTACTGTCAGTTTTACAGTATTATACAAATAATTGCTGCAACAAAAATAATATAATTATGACCTCACTAATGGCCCTGATTGGTGAACTTGTACATTTAGTATTAATAATAAGCACCCGCTTTTGAATTACATAGCACACTCTACTCTTAAAAGAAGCACGCTTTCAGATTCATGCTTATTTTCATGAAAATTTTGAAAATGTATATCATGTATATTGTGAAGTTACAAAAAGGAACAATTTACTCATTATCAATGGCACTTACAAATTTCTGGAAACAAAGTGATCCCTCGGAAACATAAATCACAACAGAATAACATAAAAATTGCAGACTCGGTTTGATTGAGTCCTTACAACTACATTTTTCTTAAGTTTGTTTTTATTGAAATATTTTTTACTCATCTTGAGGTCTTTAAACTGTTGCATTATTTTTATGATGTTTTCCTACTTACAATGTTCAAAAGTTAACATAAAATAACAGCACAAAAATAAACTAACACAGCCAACAGTACCAATCTTGATCATACTTCACAAATTTGAAGCCTGGCCTGGCTCTATAATTTTTTTTAATTTTATTTATTGCCAACAGTCTGAGTGAATAATTGACAGGTTGATGAAATGACAGGATAACTGTCCATTTACATACAATGTTAAAGTAAGTCCTTTGCCTCTAACTATAGGATGGTAGACCTTTTTATAGATGTATATCAAAACAAGAATATCAACTCTCTCTCTTTGACTATATATGTATCTTACAAACTAAAAGCTAGTACAGAGGAAATAATTTCAGTGTTAACGTATTTACTTCCTGTGTTCACATGAATTGATACAAGTTGAATTAAACGAGCTTGCAATAAATCATACAGAAACAAGTTCTTATGCTTGCAATAAATCATACACATTGAATTATATAGACTAGCAATAAATGATACAGTGATTCCCTTTACTTTTTTTTTTGTTTGTTTGGATTTTTACGGCACGTCAACACATAACTGGCCATATCGTGCCGAATGCTATAATAGGCTTAAAATATTATGTAAAGCATTGTAAATGACAATAGAAATGAGCAAATTAGATCCTAGAATACAAATTTATCTCTTTTAAATAATCAATTATGTTTTTGATGGAATTGTATTAAAAAGTTCTTTGAGTGAATTTACAGAATAGAATCTATTACGGGCCTGTGAAAAATCATGACATTCAAGAAGAAAATGCTTGACAGTAAAATTTTCATTACAACCTACACAGAAAGGGGCATTGTCATTTGTGAGGAGATAAGAGTGGGTAATTTTAGTGTGTCCAATTCGGCATCGAAGAAGAACTGTTTGATCACGGCGGTTTGACAGAGATAGAGATGGTGACATATCAAGAGATGGGTTTATATCGTGATGTTTATTAAAAACGGCATTGTCCCAATTTGCTTTCCATTCAGATGATACGAGTTTATTTATAGCTGGTCTAAAATCACAAGCAGGTAACAATAAGTCAGTTTTTCGAAAATTTAATGATTGTTTAGCTAAGGCATCTACTTTTTCATTTCCTCGTATTCCTACATGGCTTGGAATCCAATATAATTTAACATATTTTGTTTTTAGTATATCATGAAATCGTAAAAGAAGTTTCTTTACCATTATATTGTCAGATTTTTTTATTTTTAATGGATATTAAAACAGAAAGCGAGTCAGAAAATATCACAAATTTATCGTGGGTATGCTGTGCTATGTATGACAATGCTAAATCGATAGCTTTTGCTTCAGCAGTAAAAAATGATGCATTATCTGGTAACCTCATACTAGATGTAAAATTATTTTCAAACACAGCCGCACCTACTTTGCAACCTTCTTTTGAACCGTCCGTATAAATATGTATAAAATCTTCATGCTCTTCCTTAATTGCTAGAAACTTCTCTTTGAAATATTCAGGTGAATTTGATGCCTTTTTTATATTTGAAAGGTTAATATTTATTTCCGGGGAATTATAAGTCCAAGGTGGAACATCCTCATCGTCATTTTGAAGGATACTGTCTGGATTAATTTAAAGTTTATCTAAATCATCTTTTAAACGAAGGCCTAATGGTTTAATTTCCTTTGGTTTGTTTACACATTTTTCAGTATAACTTGGTTTGAAAATAATATTTTTAGCTGGATTTTTCCTATAAGATGAAATTCTAGTTGCATATTGAAGTGATAGCTTTTTACGACGAAGATAAAGCGATGGTTCCCCAGCTTCCGCATATAGACTTTTTACAGTTGAAGTGCGAAAAGCACCTAAAGCTAAACGTAAACCCTGGTGATGTATGGTACCTAGCATTTAAAGATATGATTTTCTTGCAGACCCATATACTACAGAACCATAATCTAATTTTGATCGGATAAGACTTCTGTATAGTTTCAGTAATGTGGAAGAATTTGATCCCCAATTTGTACTTGATAAAAACTTAAGTAAATTTAAAGCTTTTAGGCATTTAGTTTTCAAATGTTTAATATGCGGTATAAAAGAAAGTTTTTTATCAAATATAATTCCTAGAAACTTAGCTTGATCAACTACTGGAATTTTAGAACCAGATATGTAAAGTTCAGGGTCATTATGTTGTTTTCGCAATCGGCAGAAATGAACACATTGAGTTTTTGACTTTGAAAATTTAAACCCATTTTCTATTGCCCACTTCTGAATTTTATCTAAATTTTGTTGAAGTTGCCGTTCAATTGTTCTCATACTTTTCGATCGACAGCAGATAAGAAAATCGTCTACATATAGAGAACAATCTATGCCTGGTGTAAGAGCGCTAGCAATATTGTTTATTTTGAGGCCAAAAAGTGTAACAGAAAGTATGCCTCCTTGAGGAACACCTTGTTCTTGTTGGTGGTTTTGACTTAATGTGATTGTGTCATTCATGTCTGTTTAGTCTTCATAAATACAGTATATAAAATAAAATGAAATTATGTTTTATGTAAACATTTTCAATGACCTCTGAATATTAAATTCAGGATTCAAACTAGCCATAAAAAGGGAGGGAAGTGACATACTTTCAGACATGTTTCTGTAACAGTTATTTGCACAAGACAAGGAGACATGGGTTTTAAAATTGTATTGCCATTCAAAATTGGGAATCATTTTGAATCAAATCCTTATTTAAAAGCACATTATGCCCCATATCTTAAAGATCCTGTATCACAATTTTTTCATGGTTTTATTTCATAAATATGATGCTCAAATTAAGAATTGTCAATATGGTTTGTTCCGATAAGCATTATTTAAAAAGATATTACCAAATTTAAAATTCTGTAAAAAATACTTAAAACAAACGTCGTTACATTGCCTGCTGGTAAACGTGGAAGACCGACACTCCTTGCATGGAAATATGAGAGCAATGTTTTGGATTATATTAAGAAGTTAAGACAGTCGGGATCTATTGTTAACAAGCAATTATCATAGTATTGCAAGCAATCCATAAGTCCCCTACCGGTTAGAACCCCAGCAACATTCTGAAGGGCCATTGGCTCTTCACTTATGTCTCTATTTTAAGTAAAGAGCAAGGTTCGCTAACCATAGATTTTTGCCCTAGATTTTTTGCAAAAATTATATCTATGCATATGTTTTGTTTTCCAGTTTTATTTTTAAGTTCAATCCTTAAACTATTAAAAACAACAATAAATTCTCAGTCATATGTTTACATTTAGTATGATCTATGGTCAATTGAAATACTCCTATTTCTAGCAAAATTATAAAAATTCACGATTCTTTGGGTTCAAAAACAAAATTAAAGTATCAGCACAATCCAGCCACAAAAAAGATTTACACTTTTGCGTTGTAGAGTATCAAAGGCTTCTAGTTATATTGGATTAAAGTTGGGGCTTGCCTGTGCTCTAATACAAAATTGAAGTTTTACCTAATGTTTTGACGTTATTTTGTGATGTTTTCATTAAATGCAGCTCATAAAGCATATAAACGGGACTCTACACTATTTGATTTTGTGCTTAATTATTGAAATATGTTTCATAAAAATAAATAAAAATGGAATATGCACGTAAATCATTTTTAATAATAAATCGAGTACGAGTGAATTTTGGTACGAGTTTCGCCGGTTTCCACTGCGACAGATGTAAACAAAGCACTGACAGGTAAGCTTTTGCTGTTTTAAATGAATTTTAGTAATGTAAATATATGAATAAATGCTGATATTCCATAATTACTTTCCTTAGACATGTCATTATTAAATTAGCAAGGAGCTGTTTGGTAAGTTTATTAATTTAAAAAGATACTTTATCTCAAAATAACCAGTTGTTCGTGTTGGTTTTTTTTTTCAGTGAAAACAAACCCCGCTGTTTAAGAGGTTTTCTTACTCATTTAATGGTTATAGTGAAGACTTTAATTAAGTTTGTGTGTGTAAATATTGAAAGTGAAAAAAAAATAGATCTACTGTATTTATTAGTATTTATTTAAAACTTAAAGGCACATCGTCTGCAAAATGTTTACCGCTTAGTTTATGTACAAGTCCTAGTTAAATGTCTTGAATTTACCATAAAGCTGTCTTGGCCTAGAGGTAACATAGCTGACTGTCACGCAAGAGATCCGACTTTTTTTTAAAAAAATTGTCTCTCTCACTTAAATATAAATATCTTTTTTTTCATAATAAATAATACAAATAAATAGTCGTATTGAAGTAAACAATAAAAAAATGATTTCATTACATGCAATTTTTTTCTTCATTTTTTTTATTATTTTAAGCCAATGCTTATCAAAAGGCCTATTATTCGGGATTTGTTTGTTAGTGTTACAAAATGTCATAGATATTATCAAAAACAGGAAATCATTGGTCGAACAAAACCACCATGCTTAGATTTGCAGAAAATATCACATCCCATATACTTCGCGAAGCCAGGGAACGGTTGGATCTTGCTTTAAACAACCAGCTTTAGCAAGTTTTGATGTGTTTGCTGCCTATAAAGTTCAGTCCTTTATTGATGAGTTAACCAAAGCTGGTATTCGCATTCGGTACGTACCAGGTGGATGTACTGGGGAATTACAGCCCCTAGATGTATCAGGAAATGCGTAGCTCAAAGAAAATATGAAAAAGTAGTTTACTAGTAGGTATGCAAATGAGGTATCTGCACAAATGTGTAAAAAAGACATAAAAGACATAACCATCAATCTGCACCTGTCTCTCATCAAACCATAGCATGCAAAGTGGCTAATGGATGCCTTTGACTCTGTAAAAGACAATTCAGAGCTCTTCCAGCTCGGCTGGAAAAAAGCTGGACTTCTAAAATAATTGCGAGTACTTTGTATGCATATACTAAGTATAGAAGTGTAAATATGAAGAACATTGAAACTGACACATGCTCTGTATAGTACCCTATACGGAACTTAATTGGCAATAAGCCTACTAGTATTTCATAAACTGTATTAAAATGTGGATGATTATATTTATTGCTATATTGACATAGAGTTCTTTTGATATTTATAAAATAGTAGTAGTTTACTTAGTTTGTGATTTTATTCATTTATGGCAATATTCATAACAATTCATTACTTCCTAACAGGTGCCCGTAAAATTCGAATATATCCGGTCATGTAGCTTTGCATGAACAACGTCTAAAATAAAAATTTCTCTCCAATTTATTCGCGAAATCGTGCAGACTTATTCGCGCAAACAAACATGTGCGCTTCGTGGCCATCCGCGAATGAAGCGAATATTAATTGGTTGCGAATATTCGTTGGGTTACAGTAATTATAACTTTAGTATATAAGGTTACATTTCATTGATATTATTGGTAATGCACTGAGGTAACTTATCAACACAACGCTTTTAAAACCATTTTTTTAATTTGACATGAATAAAATTAGTCTCTTTTTGTTACTATTTGTATATTTGTTACAACTAGAACTGCCACTGTCATACCCCTGCATACCACTTTGTCAGAATCAACAGTGGCCATTTGGAGCTCAAGGACAACCTCCCTGCCAAATCTGAGGTTACTAAGCTTGTGCATTGCAACTTTGTTGTGCGGGGGTATAATTATAATAATAAAAATAGACTTTGATATTTTTATCACTATTTGTAAATGTGTTACAAGTATAATAATAATAAAAACAGACTTTGGTATTATTATTATCTTATGTTACTGACTACAATTATGACACAATACAGTACAGTCATTTCACATAACATTTACAAGTCTTGTAAGTCTTGTTTGTATTCAATGGAATTACTTTTCTTACCAGGTAGGCAAAAAAGTGAAAGCATTTTTTCAAATTAAATAGCTGCCCCTCTTTTTAATTATGGACAGTGCATAAGATAAGTATAATTATGCAAAAAATGGTTTACAAAACATTCGGAAAAAATCTATAAAAGTATTTAATCTGAATATAACATGACCTGTGCGTAGGGATAATTTGGTTGAGCGCATTTTCTTGCGCGGAGCTTCTCAATAGCTGCATTGCAGCAACATGTGTACTTGTACCTATATATAGTTTACAATTTTTGCTACCTAATGATGTCATGAATATTATAATATTCTGCAGTTTATACTTTCCATAGGTTACTTAGTAGAGTTGAAGAAGACCTCAGAAATTGCAGTGAATAAGCTTTTTCAGATATATAAAGATGTAAAAACAGCTGGAATAATTCAAAGTGGTGAAAAACGGATTTTCTTTGAGCACATAAGGAATATTTTTCCATCTGCTATCAAAGAAAGGAAAAAAAATCATTTAATGAAACTTAAACAATATATTGAGGTATCAAAATAAAACCACCTCATCTTTAGCAAGAAACAGGAATTTCTAGATTCCGTAAATTAAGTCAATAATATGCACAATTGCGACAGGTACTACAACCAATCATTTCCTTCTTTGTAAAGCTTTGGAATTCCTTCATAATAAATCATGGGTGCTGAGTGTAAATGGAAAAAAGATAGACCTAAGTAAACTACATGTGTCCAACTCATATATCTTCTCAAAGGAGAGCAAACATTTAGTATGTGACTGAAACTGTGTATTAGTGTACAGAAAACTAAGTCAGTTATCATTAAGAGATATCATAATGTTTAGTGTATGAAGGTAGGCAATAAGTCTAAGAGAACAGTAAGGTTTATGCTATATGACAGATTGGTTGTAATGAACAGTATAACTAAACTAACCAATAACTCAAATCTGTAGAAAGTGCCAGAAATTGACTCTAAGGTACCAGACACTAATAAAGTAAATGAAAATGTAGATAATACAGTTCAAATTGACAGCAAAAGTAAAACACATACTATTTCAAAGACAAAATTACCAGTTGAAGACCTAAGAAAATAGATAAATAAGAACCCTGATCCATGACATTTCAAATGAAATGGCAGAATTAATTCTCAGTCAAGCTGAAAACTAAAGCCGTGATCCCCGCGGTAGGAGATGGTCCCAGAAAATGATTTCTGTGTGTTTACAGCGTTACTGTAAAAGCCCTATTTCCGGGAAACCAAAACATTAGTTTTGCTATGTCCAAATACAGTAAAAATGAAACAGGTTTTGATAGTAAAATTCTAAATTTGATGCATTCAGAAGCTGTACAAAAATACATCCTGATGGCTTGATTGGTTGTATAATTATTGACGAAATGGCAATTCAATCGGACCTACAAATATGTCAGAATGGAGATGCGGTTGAGCTATGTGGTTTCAGAAAATGCATCTGTTGTTCTTCGCACCGGTAAAAATTAGAGTATAGGGATATAAGCATTTCAATTTTCATCCTAAGACTCACAGGATTTAGGATTCTCTTTGCTCATTTTATTACAAATGGCATACAAGGCACTGAACTCTTTCTTTTATTTTGGGAAGCAGTTGATAAGCTGCAAATGTTTGGATTCTGTGTAGTTTAAACTAGTTTAGATGGAGCTCAAAGCAACAGGAACTTCATAAAATATAACCTGGGTAACACTCCCACTGAAAGACCATTTCAAACCTCAAAAGCATGTATTTTTGGAGTTAGTTTTTATCAAGGATGTTTCCCATGTCATAAAAAAGATAAGAAATAATGTTTTATCCTGTTGAACAGAAAGTTGTCACAAAAACAAATTTCATACTGAAAAAAAAACATTTTAAAGACAATCAGTCATTTAAATCCAGAATATTCACTATATCCAAGAAATCCGCCTTGGCCATTCAAAGCTGTGGCTTATTCTATCTTTTTTATTCTACTTAAGCCGGTGCTAGAGGACGTGGACGGTAACTTGCACTTTCCAGTACCGTCCATGAACAGGCTCAATCAAACCGAGTCTGTAACATTTTCAATATTGCCGTGTTGGGCTTTCTTTAGGGATTATGTTTTTATCTATTCTATTACATTACTGTGGTGTGCTACCTAAACGCTTGTTAAGCTTCAGTTGACTTAGACTATATCCGGTTAAAATGTTTCCTCGATATTTTGAGGGTGCTTCGCCAAAAAGAAAGCTACCTAAACAAACAAATGACGAAAAGAGTAAGAAAAATTATGATAAAGATCGAAACGTAAATTTCAATCATCATAGGTGGTGGTTAATGTATAATGAGGATGAGGGAATTTTAACATGGTCTGTGTGTAAAAAAAAATCAAAGTCAGAAGATAATGCTTTTGTGAAGAGAACTTAATACCACATAAGGATTGACGGCATAAAAGCACATGAAAGTAGTGAATTTCATGTAAAGTATATAGATCGTGAAACTGCAGAGAAAACCCGTATTGTTCAAAGTAAGGCTATTAAAACCCTAACTGCTTTGAAAAAGATGATCATGACAAACTTGTAATCAAAAATTAAATGAGAAATGCCCATGCATGTGCCAAACATAGCCTAAGTTTTAAACACTATCAAGTACTCTGTCGTTTGGATAAAATGAAAAAATTTGCAAATTGGTTCACAATACTGTAATGATAAAGCTGGGGCTATGTTTTGTGAATCCATTTCTAAGACAACAAGAGCTTAAGTTGTCAACAAAATCAAAAATTGTTCTTGGTGTAGCATTTCATGTGATGGGTCTACTGACTTTACGGATGATGACCTAGAAGCAGTGTATGTTCGAACATGCTCAACGGGGGGAATTGAAGACTCATTTTTGCATCTGGGGTCCTCTGAATCTGCATGTAGCGAGGATATTTATCAGTTTCTGTAACTTTCTGATGCAGACCCTTCAGAATTTGAAGATTGAAAGTATTGTTTACACTTAACTTGTTGGTTTCTGTGCCGATGGAGCTTCAAATGCAAGGTAAACTCAATATTTACAATTTTCTAAGTTTTATTTTTTGAAAGCAATCAATAATTGATTTAGTTTAGTGTTAACAACGCTTTCAATCTTCAAGTTTTGAAGGGTCTGCTTCAGAAACTGAAAAAATATCCTGGCTAAATGCAGATGCAGAGGATCCCAAATGCAAAAATGAGTTCAAATTTTCCCTTTGAGCATGTTCGCACATACAGATTAATCATATTTAGTTATTAATTAAAATGTTTAATCACCTACACCTGAATTTAAGATTAATTTTAAAATAAATTTTGTGAAAAGTAAAGCAGCATTTGCATATTTTTGTTGTTGTTGTTGTTTTTTTCTCAATACTATGTTTGTTTGATATTTTCCAGGATTGAAGAAAGGCGTAGCAGCTCTATTGAAACAAAAGTGGCCATATATTCTAGTTACTCACTGCCTTGTGCATGGGGTGGAGCTGGCCTTTAAAGACACAGTAAAGAAGTCTTCACCAAAACTTCATGGCAAGGCCACAACTCTACTTTTTGGTTTATATTACCTTTTCAGAAAGAGCCCAAAAGAAAAAAAGGTTATTTAATTATTACTTTTATCATCATTATTTAGTGTAGTTAATAAATTAAGGTTAAATGTATAGTTTAATTCTGATGTCTCAACACTTAAAGGCCACCCTGAAATTCTGTCTTGAAAATCCACAGTGTCAGTATGACTTCCAACTAAAAAAAACTATTGACTTATTTTAATTGTTCTTGCTTTCACACTCATTAATTTTGATTTGTGTCGATTTTTTAGGGTTGCAACGAACTGGTGAAAAACAGCTAAAACCTACTAGAATTGGTGACACTAGATGGTTACCCCACTTTATGAGGGAAATTAACATATTTCTTAAAACTTACAATGTGTAATGTTATCATCTTAAAACATCATTACTCAAAAATGCAAAGGCTGGGGGATTGCCTAAAATTTTAAGGGATGGTCATGTGATAGTCTACCTCATTGCTATGAAGGTTAGTCATTTAAGTTAATTTACGGTATGATATGCTTTGCATTAGTGGCTCGGCACTGCTCCCCAGTATCATATAAATCTTGAACAACTGCCTAATAATCAAATGCTTGTTAAATGTTAATCGAAATCATATTTAATCCTAGTTCAGATAAATTCAGACCAGATTATTTGTATTTTTATGAATTGTAAAGAAATACTATATTAATATTTTCAGAGAGTCATCAACAATTTACAGAACCTGTCTCTGTACCTACAGCAAGACATGATAAAATATGACAGACAAGATCAACAAGGAAAGGCGGCGTTCAACGCATGCAGCCCCCACCCAACACAGTAACAAGCGTCAGTGGCAAGGAGCCCAGGAGGACCCCAAACACAAATAGGACAGGGCATAAGGCAGAGCACGGGCAGGCAAACCACTACATAAGAATAAATAATAAGTAAGCGACAAGGAACTAAAAGAAAACAAATAAATGATTGAACATTAGGCGGCACAGGGGAAGGAGACATGAGACCCGGGGAAGGGAAGCCACACTGATGCTTACACACGAGTAGAGTCAGCAAAAATAACTATTGCACAGCTTATAGACAAGCAAGGATACTATTTATATAATAACTACAATGAGAGTTACTGTTATATTCAAGTGCAATAAGTGTTATGTAAAGTGCTTGTTCAAAAGAGTATTAATTTGTGTAAAACATGTCAGAGAAGACACAAGTGAGTCGGCTGTGTTGGAAACTGAAACCTTTATTGGTGAGAAATTGATCTTCAAGGATCAAAAGTGCTCCAGTAATTTACTAAATGGTACAGTCAGAGAACTACTGGCATTTCTACAAAGCAGACTTCCCCCATCAGAGTTGATTTAAGCCACCCTGATTGCATCATTCAAAAACTGGCCTCATTTGAAAGATGATCAATTAAAAGGATTAAATTGCAGTTTAAGCGTTGACAGTTTTATGTTCCCAGTTTACACAGTTTGAGTTTCTTGTTGTGCAGATCAGCACTCTTTTCTTTCAAAGAGATTCTTCTAATTTAGTAAATTGGTTGCAAATGAAATACATGATGTTTAAATGTGTGTTTTAATGAAACAACATTGGTCTAAAAGTAATTTTGAATTGTATGCAATAGGATTTTGTGTCTATCAGCTGGTAGAAAAAGTAAGTTCCGAATAAATGTTTGCTGTATTCTAAATGTTAAAATAATCATTTTATTTAAATCATATTTTATGCAGATTCAGTGTATGGAGAGAAAGAGGTTGCGGTTCTCTACAATCACTTCGGCCCAGTTGTATTTCCTGATGTCACTATTACTTTGGATGATGTAACAGATGAATGAACAACATTAAGAATTCTGGAAACAAAGTGATACCTCGGAAGCATTAATCACAACAAAATAACATAAGAATTGCAGACTCAGTTTGATTGAGTCTGTACACGAGTGATAATGAATAAGTGCAACATCACTCACGCCCCCTTGCACCTACTTGAGCGGTACTCAATTCTCAACACTTTATAGTGTTGGCATCAGTGATCCCGAAGGACCAGAAAATATAACAACACTGAAGTGAAGTACGGGGCAACTTTTTACAGCTGTCACACGGCACTTAACACCTGCTGTTGTAAAGTACAAAATTCTGGAAACAAAGTGATCCCTCGGAAGCATTATTCACAATAAAATAACATAAGAATTACAGACTCGGTTTGATTGAGTCTGTACATGAGTGATAATGAATAAGTGCATCATCACTCACGCCCCCTAGCACCGGCTTGAGCAGTACTCTAGAAGAACACTTTAAGAACACTTGTTTATAAGAAGTAAGTGAAAGTTTCATAAATCATTTTACAGCCTTATTGAGTGATACAAGTATACATTTGAAGATTTTTTAACTGTTTTAAACATGTATGTTGCTAATAATACTAATAAGCACAATATACAAATAAAGAAATGTGCATTATTTACAGGTATCCAGACCTGAAGGAGTCGTTAAAGTGGGAACATATAATCTGTGACTTGTCAGACCAAAATCTTCAAAACATCTTTAAATTGATGGAAGTTGTACTGGCTTTTCCACCTACATCAGTCAAGTGTGATACAGCATTCTCCGCCATGAAACTTCTTAAAACAAAACGAAGTGGTCGACTAGGTAACAGACGACTTAATGACCTCATGGCTATCAAGATTACGTCACCAAGCATAGAAGAGTTTGATCCTGAACCAGCTATTGCTGACTGGCTGGTATACATATTACTATAATTTGGTCATATATTTTTTAACAGTTTCATGGTACAGAATAACATTTTATTTTAACAATTGATAAATAAATTTAATTCAATAATTTAATTTTATCTATTAGTATTTATTCCAATTGTAAAAACAATACATTTTTAATTCATATTATTATTAGATGTCTACACCATCTAGACAAAAGAGACGAATTGGGGAGCGAACTGTTAAGACCAGCACATCAAGTACAGTCACCATATCATCTGATTCTGAGGATGAAATAATGGAAGAAGCATCAGTTAGTGGCATACAGGTAACATCATTAAATATTATATCCTGACTTGTTTCACCAATTTTACTTTTACTTGGTTTTAAACATAGTTTACTCTTTTTTTCTATGAATAATGTGTTCATTTATTTTCAGACAACTTTGGACAGACCTAGTTTGTCTAAGAAGGATCTTGAGTATTGTAACGAAAGTGACTCAGATAGCGACGATGAGGACACAGAAAAGACAGAAGATCTTGTTTTTTCCATGTTAAACATATACTTATGTCAATAAATGAGACAAAGTGTTATATTCTTGATTTTCTGTTGTTAAATGGCCAATAAAAACATGCAAATTGCTATTTCTATGCAAAAAATACTATATTGGTTCGGGCTAATTAAAATTGGTTCGGGCTAGTTAAAATTGTAAGCTGCTAGCCCGATTGGGCTAGTGCTGAAAAAAAATAAGGCGAAGACTAAATATATATCATATCTTCTTATTTAACATAGCTCAGTACAATAAGAATGGCCTTTCTTATTTTACATGTCTTGCTTAACTGAGGAAGGAATTGCAACTAGCCGGTACATTTTCCGAAAGTCAAGGTAAAAAAGAACATCCGGCCAAAACATGGTATTAGGAAAGCATAATTTTCAAGTACAATTCTGTACATGCATTGGAAACAGTTTGTCACAAAAGCATAACATTGACTTGTTGAAAAATACCAACTACACATACAACATAAATGTTAACTAGAAAAAAAGAAAGCAAGCAAAAAACATGAAATGATAAAATATATTATTATCAAGTTCATATAAGTCAGATGGTTATTTTAGTTCATGTTTTTTTTTTAAATTTTATACATGACTTTAAAGTGACAATTTGCCCATCAAAGAGAAACAGTCAGATTTGAAAGTGTTTATGTAAGCTTTAAGCTTTCAACACAATTGAACGAACATAAAATTCTATATAAACCAACAATCTGAAGTGAATATAAACAATGTTAAAAAATGCAACAAGAAAGTAATGTTGTTTCTGATACAATGACTGTTATGTTATTAATAAACATAGTATAATTATAAACATGTTAAGTCTGCACATGCCAACTGAATATATACTGATAAATTAATTTAATTTGGAATGTAAATGAAATTGTCATGCAACTGATTAAACGAACCTTTACAGACTTGAAGATAATATAATGTAGTGAACAAGCATGAATTGTGTAAATGTTTTATAGTGATTTATGGATTGATAATTGAATTGGAGTCTTATATCTATGTTTAAAATAACATGCGTTTCAAGGCAACATAAACAAAAAAATATTAATTCATAAACGTATGTTATCACTTTTCGATTAACTAAAATATCACCAACATTATATAATATACAAACATAAATAATACGTGATTCGTTCATTATAGAAAGTAATAATGTACTTTCAGAAATATGTCTCTATTTTTTGTCGAAATAAAGAAAAATGAAATATTAATGTAATCTATTTGATATTATAATTATAATTAAGTGTTTTCATTATCTTGTTGTGACTCTCCAGGAACGATGGTTAGGAAACTACTCGCCTGTATGACTGAAATACTGTTGGGAAAAGGCGTAAAATGAAACAAACAAACAAATCATTATCTTGTAACATTGTACTCGTATGGTCATATTCGCCTGAAGCATAAAAAAAACTCTATTAACTATAATATTAACAAAAACATGTCAATAACATTATTATTTTTATACGAATATAAGATAACATAACATCCAATATCAATTTCAGAATTATTCTGTTCAAAATTCATTGAGGTTTTCTATGTTTAGCGTTTGTTTCATATGTAGTGACCGACAGACAATCAGAAACTTCGATTCTCACAAAACCCGGATGCTCACGTAATGGTTGTGCTTTTCAAAACTCAAGAATAAAACTGCATTTAATATATAAATATATGTGCAGTTTTGTTTAAAAAATCTTTACATGACTTTGGAAACAGTGTGTAACAACATCATTAAAATGTCTTGATGGAATATACTAACATAATACAAATCCAAAATAAATGTAAACTAATAAGCGAAATTAATTCTGGTTTTCGTAAGTCAAAAGTCAAAAAAACTAGGGAATGCCGTAAATGTATCATTATGCAAAAACATAAAAGTGATGAAATATTTCATTATGGAGTACAGATTACGAAAATATGAATTTGGCGCCTTAATTCTCTGCTTAAAGTGCACGATGAATTAAGGCTTATAAAAATAAAAAAACACAAAACCTATTATCAATCAACTTGACTTGATAATACAGAAATAGGAATTTAGGGCAGTTGTTACGTACATGTACGAGAAAAGTATGCTGCATAAATGATACGCTGTTTATCCAAGGCAGTGTTTTTGAACTTATCTGGTTTGGGTTAAACTGTGATATCTCGTTTTCTGTGATAAATGTACAAGGTCAAAAGAATACTAAAATGTTCCATTTGCACTAATGCATAAATGCATGAGCGGTTACCTAGTGGTTGAAAAGTCTGCATGTCAACCTAGAATGCGTTTATCTGATTATAATAAGTTAAAAGAGTTCTTCAAATCAAGCGTTAATCAATAGAAAATAGATAAATACAGAATCCCTAAAGCAAACACAGCAAAATTGAAAATGTTGCAGGCTCGGTTTGATTGAGCCTGTTCATGGAAATTTCATCTTAAAGACAGACAGATTAACCACAGTATGCAATTCGCACTTATATGTCTAGTATTTCTAGTATGCTAGATATCATTTCACAACAACTAGCTGGTTTTATTTGCTCTTCAGACGGCTGCACACAGTCACCTCCAAATAAATCTTATTTATGTGTATCTGCGCATGTGCGTCATTTTTTTCCACTTAATGCAGATGTGTGTGTAACACGTAACATAAATACCAGATATTGTAATCGATATTCCAAATAAAAAAATCCTTTTAGAGTCACAATAAAAATCAAATACAAGTTTTAAACAACATTTTACATATTCCGAAACCATAAAAGAATCTTTCTCGAATTGAGGAGTCATATTTATCCAAAATTTGACACACATTTTCATGTTATTCAGAATCTCGAATTGTATGCACAAATACTTGTATACATTTTCGATAGTGTTTTTGTGTTTTATGTTAGACACATGTAGTATGTAGTAAACAAATGCATGTTAAGGTCAGAAGATTTTCTGCATCACATCAAATTAACAGATGATTATTACCAGGAGGTGTATTGCTACGACATTAAAATGTTCAGTAAAAATTTTGTTCACAACTTTGCTTTCCGACATTTTATTACGTTTCAATGTATTTGAATGATATGGGTGAAATGGGACAGACTCTTTGATAGTTGAAATTGCAATACTAATTGCTATATGCAATAAACAGCTGTATTTTCCCAGTGATTGTAATATTAACAAAATACTGCAATTCACAGCTTATGTTCTTTTGTATATCCTTTCTAAAATAGCGCCCTTTCAGATATTAATAAAATATTTACTTTCTCAAAAGATAAGGCGAATACACGTCTTATGAACCGCATACTAATAGTTTGAAGGTTTGTCGTTTTCTCAAGTTTTGTTTGTTAGACAATGACAATTTTACACATTTTAAGTCAGAATAAATAACTTCATTGCGCTTGCATCCAGTAAATGTTCATATGTTTACCAGTACTGGTTTCAAAATTTAATACACAACAAGAAGGAGTTGATCTTATTAGACTGGTGTTTATGATGATTATTAACTCCGAATCTGTATGAAATGTTTTAATAGCTTGATAATACCAACACGATTAACTAAAAGGTATCTCAACAGAATGCATATCAAAGTTGACCTGCCAACAAACTTTGCCAAATATTAAATCCCTTTTGGATGTAAGTAATCAGTGCCTATCAATTGATAGAGATAAAGAATGCGGTCGACTATTACAGAATCAACATTTAAAAGCAATTATTCAGAGAACACTTACTGTGAGAATTGTAATCACAAGTGTCCGCCTACTATCGTTAAGTTTTGTATTATCATCAAACGGTTTCTTACCAATGTAAAGAATGTTACTATCAGTTCTTTTCTTTTCATTTTGTTATTTTTCTTTCTTGCAATTAAGATATAGCTCTGTTTCTAATGTATTTTCTAAGGCAATGATTAAAATGATATCAGAATATAAATACGCATCCGATATATTGTCTTCTAAATCACTAAATTGTTCGGGTCTGCACACTGTCCAATCAATTAAGATTCTTAAAATAAAATTAAATGTGACTACTTTTTATACGCCTGTTGCAAAGTTACAGAATAGACCTTTTTAACAGCAAATGATAAGTACAATTTTGAAACATTCTGCAAAGGAATCTCACTTGAGAATAACGGTTAAGAACAGTACTTGTACTGTCATAAATGCAGAAATGTTTTTATGGAGT
>NW_026854111.1:0-59281 GCF_026571515.1 Ruditapes philippinarum
GATGCCGAATTGGACACACTAAAATTACCAATCCTTATCTCCTTACAAATGACAATGCCCCTTTCTGTGTAGGTTGTAATGAAAATTTTACTGTCAAGCATTTTCTTCTTGAATGTCATGATTTTTACAGGCCCGTAATAGATTTTATTCTGTAAATTCACTCAAAGACCTTTTTAATACAATTCCATCAAAAAACAAAATTGATTATTTGAAAGAGATAAACTTGTATTCTAGGATCTAATTGGTTCATTTCTATTGTCATTTACAAAGTTTAACATAACATTTTAAGCCTATTATAGCATTCGGCACGATATGGCCAGTTATGTGTTGACGTGCCGTAAAAATCCAAACAAACAAACAAAAGTATGACGGGCCATAATTATGTGTTGCGACTTTAAGGTAAATTAAGTGCATTGCGCACTCTACTAGCTCATTTCTATAACAGTTTTTGTCCTTGTCAAAAACAACATATTCTTCCATGTCCTGAATCAAATCTTCCTGATAATTAACACTTGTTCCACGTTATCCTTTTTTAATGTATCAACACTTTGCGATAAGTCAAGAATGCCCTTTTCAAGATTAACAACTGTCTTTCTTAGACCCTCATTATTGATATTTGCTATTTTCAGTTCTCGTTTCACGTCATGCTTATGACATTTCCTAAATTTTTTCTAACATCTGACCTATGCTTTTAAATTTGAGATTGAACAAGTCTTTCCATATTTCAAACTTTTTTTTAATAATTTTAACTTCAGTCTCTATTCTAATTTTCTTACCCTGAGTCTTTATACTATTGTAGCTTTTGTCTCTTTTATCTTATTTCCTCTTTAATTGTTTTCTCTCCTCTTTTAGTTGTGATATCACTTTACTGGTACATATTGTTTACTTATCACATGTTCTACTTCATGAATAGACGTAGCTGGTTTTGTGGTACTATTTCCACTATGTAAACTGACAGAAACAGTAAACACCCCATTTCTAAATAAATCTCTTATTGTGCCTTTTTTTTCTGACTATTGGTCAGAACTCTATGGTATTTTGCAATAGTAGCATTTATACTTATGAAACTTCCTTGTAACTTTCGGAATTGTTTTAGCAATGGTAATATTTTTGTTTTTCCCACAGAAAGATTTTATTTTCAATTCTTGTGATCTTAATATGTCATCAACACAATGTCCCAATTTTGAGCAAAACATTTGTCTTTATGAAATTTAGAGATAACACTTTATGTCTATATCAAATCAGAAAGGGAATATATCCCCAGTAGTAAGTGTTAGGGTTAGGGTTAGTGTATTTATCTATTTTGTATTTCACCAGCATGTTCTCCATCAGTAACTAATTCTCCAGTATAAACAAAATAAAAGGTGTAATTACCTGATATTAATAACTGTGATTCCCTGTGTACATTCAACGAAGTCAATGAAAGTAACTCTTCACCATCAGTCTGAAATATATGTTCAATTTAACACCTTGTAATATCTTTAAAGCAGCACGCCTCCAGATTGATACTAATTTTCATGAAAATTTGAAAATGTATTTAAAAGTATAATATTGTGGAGTTACCAAAAGAATGCAATTACACATTATCAATGGCACTTTCAACCCACAAATAACACTGAAGTACGGGGCAACATTTTACAGCTGCCATATAGCACATGACACCTGCTGTTGTGAAGTATAAAAATCGGTATATACAATATGATAAACAAGATCAACAAGGAAGGGCGGCGTTCAATGAACGCAATTGTGTTCATTTTTGTCGATTGCGAAAACACCATTATGACCCTGAACTTTACATATCTGTTTCTGTTCTAAAATTCCAGGAGTTGATGAAATATGATAAACATGATCAACTTGGAAACTTCTGGAAACAAAGTGATCCCTCGGAAGCATTAATCACAACAAAATAACATAAGAATTGCAGACTCGGTGTGATTGAGTCTGTACATGAGGGATAATGAATAAGTGCAACATCCCTCACGCCCCCTAGCACCGGCTTGAGTGGTACTCAATTCTCAACACTTTATAGTGCTGGCATCAATGAACGCAACCCCCATACGACCTAGCAACAGGAACCAGTGGCAAGGAGCTCAGGTAGACCCCAAACAAAAACAGGACAGGGCACGGACAGTTAAATCACTAAAATGATACTTTATTTGTAACTGATAAGGACTGATAAGGAATTCTCAGAAAACAAATATCTGATTGAATAGTAGGGCAAAAGGAAGGAGTCCCAGGAGACCGGGGGAGGGGGTAATCAAAGAAATAAAAACTAGGGGCAAAGGGGAAGATACTTACCGTAGACGAGAAAACAACAAGGGACACAAGAAAAGGTGTCACCAAAACAGCATGAAACAACATAGACATACATCTGAGGAACACAGAGGGGCGCCGCCTTGGACTTCTGGGGAGTTTTAAACCGGTTAATGGTGCACCAAATGAAGTCTCATTTTTGTCATGGTGCATCTATTTTGAGATCTGCGGCAAATAGTCTGCCTTACGCAATTTGATTCATGGTGACCAAATTTGAAGCATTTGTAACATTGCATTGGGTTTGGAATGTAAACCGTAACGCGAACGTGAAGCTAACCTACTCGAATCGATGATGGGAGAAAGGGTGTGGAGAATGTAACAATAAGGTTATTCGTTGGCACTCGATTACCATCTCTTGTAGAATTATTGCGCTTGACATTTGACACCTGCTGTGATTTAACTCTTCAGCAATATCTGTCTCTATCATTCCCGCAAGGTCAGAACATTTGATAATGCCCTTGCTGGAGTTAAGAGACTGGTGTTGTGAGGCAGTTGCATCAATGTTGAAAAAGCTGGTACATTTCAGATTAATGTCTGCTTGTTGTTTCCGCTCTACCTCTATCAAGAGTCCACCATTGCAGATATTATTTTAGTTGATATCACCATGATAAAAATATGATTCAACTTGACGTCGACTCTTTAAACGAAAAAAATATGAAGAACAATTCGAAATGTTTGATATATTTGTAGAAGCACAAGACAAAATTGAACGCCAATTAAACCGTGCTATTTTACAAATTTACTGATTTACGATTATTTTGCTTGCAAGAACTTTAAAACGAAACTGAATCAATGCTGAAATCAATGCTAATTGAAAATGTTTGTATGGTTGCATGTCCCTGGGGATCTTGGAGTAGCGAATCAATTTTGGAGGCCTATCGGATCGGAAGGCCTGATGCTGAGAATAATCGAATTGTCATCGCAAAAATTTGCATCAGTAAGAGATAAACACAAATTGTTTACTGGAAGGACCTCTTTGAGGGAAAAAAATTAGAATTTCGGATGAATTTACCATTAAACAAAGAGTAACCTTGAAGGGGTTACAAGCGCAGGGCAAGACTAGATATGTTCCACCTACACAAAACATGGTAGACCATTTTGATGACGAAATAAGTAAAGAAGATATGTTTGCAATGAAGTTATAAATATGGTATAGCGATCTGGCCAAGGCCCCAAAGTGAATACTCTTAAAATAGGTGTTTTGAATATTGAAGGTCTATTAAAAAATCTTGAATTTGAGGATTTTCGTAATTATTTGACAACTTTTGATATCATTGGTTTGAACGAAACATGGGAAGAACATAATGAAAATACAAAGCATGTTTTAAACTCACATTTGGACGGGCCATGTGTGGCATGTCAGTTTATTGTAGAAATGAATTAGTTGAGGAATCATGTTGCATTGGAATCATATTACAAATAGATAAATCTTTGGTAAAATTGAATGAACATTTGTATTTATTATTTGTATATTTGCCACCGACCGATTCACCATTTGATGCTGATAAAGAATTAAAAGGTATTTTATTGTTAGAATACTAAGGTTGTGTACTAAATATAATGTAACAAATTCAATTATAATGGATGATATGAATGCACGTTGTGGTGATTTAAATGAATATATAGAAACTGAAATTGATATACCCGTACTAGAACAATATAGTGATATTTTTGAATGCCTGATAGACGTAAATCGATGTTCTTGTGACAAATTTATAAATTCTCAAGGTAGACAAATGATCAAATTCTGCAAGACGTATGCTTTTTATATCATCAACGGAAGAATCGGTGATGACAAGAATATTGGCAATTATACATTTATTTCATCACAAGGACGCAGTGTTATAGATTATGTGTTATTTTCAAAAGGCGCTATGAAACTTGCACACAATTTTCGTGTTGAGGAGAGAACTGAGTCTTTCCAATTTTTCTTACTAACAGAAATCGATGTTTCTTGTTACAAGGTTGAAACCTCTACTTAATCTCAATGTACTGAGATCAAATATAATTTGAACTACACTAATAAATTGTCGTTCCAGCAAGACATGGAAAAGTACTTAAGTAATGAAACACTACATAAATCTATATGCGATATAGATGACCCCCCTCTTTTGGGTACCTCTACGTGGTGAGGAGGAGTAACATATGTTCGTTATGGGGGTGCGCTGCTGTGCACCTGTATGACGGACATATGGCCAACACCCAGACTGCCAGTTTGCCGTGGGCAGCGTCCCGTAACCTAGAAAAGAGGGTCCTGGTAGTTGAATGATATATATAGGCCCTTGGATATATATTTCTCAAACACTTAAAGATTTCATTGAACTTACACGGTCCCGAAATGAAAACAATTCAATGCACATAAATTATTTGAAAAATCTGAGTTATTTTGATTCCTACTTGTTATTCTAGTATACTTTTTATTCCTACTGTGCCGTTCTTTTAAAACAATCTTTCATAAATGCATTATAAATACAGTATAACATATTGTAACGACCAAGTACCTAGCTCATTGATATTTTCGGATAAGATGTTTTATCCGACTACTTCAACACTACAAACATCCGAGATCTTTCCCGGTCTCCGAATGTTTGACAACCAAGATTCCCTTCAATACCTTTTACATATCTAAATATACCCAGTGCGTTATTTTAGTCCAATTTAATTTTATATATCCATAAAATACGCAAGAAACACGTTTAATTATCAATTAGTTTCCCGGCTGCAGCCATTCCGAATCTAACGGACTTTACCGTTCGCGCATGTTTAATTTCAGCCGTTCCGAATCTAACGGACTATCGTTCACGCTTGTCCGAGACAGAGCCGGCTTGGGCTTAATTCTGGCACTGACGTCATCGGCTATATTACGTAGATCACTGACCCCTGATACTATAAATACTCTGGCACATACAATCCTCTGGCACATGCAATCCGGCTGTCAGTGCCTGGATAGAACTTAGAGTAGTAATCAAGCCGATTACAACCTAGAAAATGCCAGCAACTCCTTATTCCAAGGAAATATAATTATTTATGACAGTTTTATTGTGCCTGAATTATTAACCTCAGATATTATATTTTCCTGACAGTTTATTTTACCCAGTAAGTGTATTGTTTGATGTAACATAATAGAGAAATACCTATAAATACCAGCTTCCATGGTATTTTATCATACACTGAGAGGATGTTCTAACTAGACCTTTGGTTAATCAGTTATTTTTTTTTAATGTATTGATCAATTTAGGTTATATTTCGGATATTTATTACTACACCTAAGATGCATACTTCTGTAGAATTTTATTCAAATCACATTTCGATAAAATGTCAAACTTAACAGAAAAAGACAGTCTTATAAAAAGTCAAAGTCGAAAAATGGCGGCAAAATAACAATGTGAAAAGTCACTCAACAATATCACTTAACTGTCCTGGTAAAACTCTCTGGTTTAATATTTGGTGTGACCAGCTCTAGCTCTCGGTAAGTGAACACATCGTTGTCTCATCGACATAACATAGTTTGAAATAGTCTGCTGAGGAATGTTGGCCCATTCTTGGATCAGCATCTGCTCTAACTGAACAAGATTTGCGGGCGGATTCGGTCCGTTCCGAACACGGCGGCCAAGTTCATCCCACAAATGCTCAATGGGGTTCATGTCCTGGGATTTAGACGGCCATGGACGAACTCTCACTTGTTGCTGTCGTAGAAGCCTCTCCGTGGTCGCAGCTGTGTGCGGGGTCGCCCCATCCTGCATCAGAACCATACCTCGCCCATGGACACGCAGGTGAGGAATGGCCTCCGGAATCAGAATCTCCTGTTTATATCTCAAAGCGTTGAGATTACCACGGATGACTACGAGGTTGGTCTTAGTATGAAAGGAAATCCCAGCCCAAACCATCACCGATCCCCCACCGTAGTGGTAACGCTCGTGAACGCAGCTGTCGTTTAAACGCTCGCCTCGACGCCTATAGACGCGCATCCTGCCGTAACTGTTTTTCAAGTTGAAACGGCTTTCGTCTGTGAATAAGACGTTGGCCCATTCAGCACGAGTCATTCTCTGGTGACGGCGGGCCCATTGCCCACGTCTTCGGCGATGTACGTCGGTAAGTACAAGGCCACGAAACGGCCTCCTTGCTTTTATACCATACCATGATCACGGAGGCGGTTAAGTACCGTTTTCTGGCTTATTGATCTGTTATGAGTGCCTATCGTCTGCCTGGCGGTTGAAGCTGCAGTTCTAAAACGGTTGTTAAGATGATCAGCAACAATCTGTGCATCTTGTGCTGAAGTTGTCACTTTTCTGCGAGGTTGCCTTCGCTCATCTTCAACACGACCTGTGCGCTGGAACTTGGTGAGGAGGTTTGTGATTGTAGAGACATGCCTGCCAAAAATTCGAGCAACCTTCAGAGAGAAGAGAAGACATGCAACTTCATATCATATCTGTACATTTTTCTAAGCTATAAATGCTAAAATAATTTGATTTAATATTGTTATTTACAATAAATTATTTCACGAAGAAAGATTTAATACCATATTTAGATGAACAGAATATTTTAATGATGAATACCTGTACTCGGGATGAGCCAGCCTGTAACATGCCAATTGCGCGAGCGCGTTCTGCATTGTTCATACGCGGCATTTCAGCAGTTCTATCACTAAAATGTTTTTTTGGTATGATTTTTGCTATAGAATACATATTTGATAAGAAAAATCGATTTTGAGCTCGAATTCACAAAATCTCGTGCATAATTATAAAACTACACATGAAAGCACGTGCAAATAGGAATATCGTCACGGTCGATGATTTTCATGATTTTTAAAAAGCATTGGCCATGTAATTAATTAATGCAAATAATAAAGTCCATACCTTTTACCATTATTGAATAATTTTAATTTAAAAAAGGTCTAGTTAGAACATCCTTTCAGTGGATTCCAGCTACCATGGAACTACTAGTATAATCATCCTTTTAAATGTAGATGTATTTATATGAACCAATATAAATATAGACAGTTTATTATAAACCATATAGATCCACATATAACTTGGATGTCATATTTAGCTACTCTACATTGATATAGCTCTTCTTTGGTGTAGTTCACAGCCTATAGACGAGGATTATCACAAACCCTTCAAGACGTGGCCCATTGACGAGGATTTTCAAGAATATATACGAATATAACTGTATTTGATATGAAATCTAAAAAAATTATTTGTGTACCTTTATTTCAGGTTTTTGTGTTCTGTTTTTCCGTGCGTTCGAGAAGAACTCACGTCCTGGATATTGATGCGTGTTTGCGAAGCAGACCCCGACTGAGTTTCAACTGGTGTCAGAAGTGGGATTGATATTAAAAATTAATTTATTCCAACAGATAGTCTGCAATTCCAGAACCTGCAGAGAAACCAGACAAGACACCAAAATCATATTTTATTTATTACAATAATATAATTTATTCCATTGTGTTATAATACAACATCTTGAGTTTCCGCTGATTTTATTATCTGTCCAGGTGCTTTCCATTCAATCAAATAAGTACCCTTGTTGATTGGATTTTATTATAGCCTTATTTCCAGTGACTTTTGCTGCCTGCATTCCGGACTGATCAACCTGAAAGCAGAAAGGAAGAGAACATTGTACATTTCCCTTGTTTAATTATTGTTGATTTTCATTTATCACTGTACAGGCCTCGACACTAACTTTTTTATCAGGTGGTAAGCCGGACCACTAGATTTGAAATTAAGGTGGTCCTTCCAGAAGTCAAGTGGTCAATTATTATTATTATATCAGTTTACTGTAAGTTTAGAAGAAAGTATGCTTAAAATTGATGACAAAGATGTATTATTAACCTTCAAAGAAAACAGACATTTTAGATATATATTTTTATCTGAGAGCAAGTTAGTAGGTATTCTGTCGTGAAGTTATTTGTTGTTTTTTTTTCATAGCTCATTCAAAAATACACAACAGGGCTCTTATTTGTGTTAACTTATATATTGAAGTGATTTCTGTCTCAACTAAAGTTAGGGAATAGTGAAACCATTTGTGTCTGGGTTTTTTTTTCTTACTGTTATTCAAATATACATTGCTGATACGTGGTACGTCTTATAATCATGATAATTACATGTATCTTTTATAGATTAACATTTTAATAAAAACTAATAAATTATCTTAAAACAAGGAAATATCTAAAGGATAAAAAATAAAAACAACTTTATATATAACTATAGTTTAGCTTATTTTTCTCACAGATTTATTATGAATACAGAATTTTTACCGCCCCGTTGCTTGTTGGTTGATATTTATTTTTTACATTGAGTATTTTTAACCTTTTATAAAAATTTAAAAAAAAAGTAATTTTAACTCTGGAAGAAATGGATCTCTTAGCGTTAAAAAGTTTAAATAAAGATAACTAGCAAATAACTTGATGTATTTCTCAAGTTCCTTTAGTTTGCTGCCATTATTCATGTATATGAAATTGAAAGTTCATACGGTATCCCATACAATATCATAATTACCATCGTCGGATACCCACGTGTGATTAACATGTAACATAACATAAATGTTAAAGGTTCCACCGTGGTAATCCGACGATGCATCATTACTAGCATCATTTGAATGCAATTTGTACCTAGCTTAATATCACAAATTCTTAACTCTTTTAACTTGCATAGACAAAATTTTAGCGACTTAAAATGAAAGTTATTGATGATTTAAGACCTTCTTTAACTTATCAGATTAATCTATTAATGAACCATATACATGTTCATAGGACAAATGGTTTTAAACAAAATATATATAACATGTTTTTGACCAAATCGCCATTCTCCCAAATGAGCCTTGCACAAACCAGAAAATTCAAGTGGTCCGACGGACCAGTGCATTTTAAAATTAAGTGGTCCTTGCCAAAATCAGGTGGTCTCGGACCAACGGACCACCGCTAATGTCGAGGCCTGCTGTATTACATAATAGTGTAGATATCATTATCTTTAATATTACCAATGGCAGAAAACCAGATAGAGGTGGACGCCCAGGTTCACCAACCTCATGAGTTAGATATTTTGACACTGTATACGTGTAAGACCAGTAAGACTAATTCCCTGTTTTGATATTCTTTTAAGAAGTAGATTAGATTTTTAAGATGATAGAACGATGACAGAGTTTGTTTTCTATGGGGAATGGTAGAGGATTAAATAGAATTTAAAACAAGAAACCCCATTTTTTTTTGAAAACAAAATACAAATTCAGTAGACTACGACAGAGGTTAAGGGACATGGTGGACAATACTGTACCTTTACACAGTAGTCAAATAATATATGTTAGTTAAACACTACTTTTGTGGATTGATGACCTTATGGTTCTTATCTCATTTTAAATATGAAGTGACTTGATTAATGGTATACCGAGATCAGGGGGTGGCCTTTGCCGTAGTTTAGGGAGTGCCGTTCATTGTTATACAGAATTGATTATACCGTCCGCTGTGTGATTACAAATTTTCAGTGGACGTGTTAACCAGCGTTTAATGCCCTGAAAATAAAAGACTTTATGAGCTAATAAAGATGATTAGAAAAGGTGAGAAATTGTCAATTTGTCCCAGACTATGGGACTTACGGTGCATCCAAGAATGTTTGGATTGAAGCATAGCCCTTGACTTTTTATAGTGCATTATGTTCAGATATAAGATTGCTTTAAAAATAGCTCAATATTATTAGATGAGCGAGGCAAGCAGCATCTAGCTGAGCATTTCGCCTTCTGCGACAAAGCACAATTTAGTAACTGTACGAGAATGTACAATCAAATAATAGTTAAGAAATTGAAATTATGTACTTGCATCCCTATAAATTATCCAAAAAAAGTAGCAGGACATTAACAGACGAAATTACTTTATTTCAGAAATAGACAGCTTTAGACCTTTAATTAATTCAGTCAGGCATAATCCCAAGTTTGGACTATTATAACAATAACTCTCTCAAAGAGACATGAGCAAGTTTTCGAGGAACGCCAAAGTCGACTTGGAGGCCACAAGGTCGATTCTTTCAACAGGGCCGTCAAACAGCAAATTAATAACTATCCAATATTTGACAATGTTGTTCCTAAAGTGTTGATTTCAAACAGCAAACTTTCATACATTTTAGATACTGGTTCCCATATCAGTATATTAAGAATGCTAACCTAAGTTTGTGGGCAATTGATCGATCGATACATTCAACCTGTTAATACCATGGTTACAAGTTTACTGTGACATCAAATTCATGGTAAACAGAATTACAATAGTTTTGGTTCGTTATATCTTTAAACATAATTCCTTATTGCTGTATTAGAATGAAGCAATTCTTTTGGAAGAGATTTCTTATTTAAAAATGATGTGCATTTTATAGTTCAATGAACTTATAATAAAAGCAAAGTAGATGTTTTTTCATGAGGGTCTTAAACAATGTGTTGCCTGAATAGCTACACCAAAGTTTTCTAAGAAATTCCCCAAATACTGAATCTTTGGTTAGTACTTACACTCATCGATCCTTTTGAAAGATACCAACCTCAGGTTTATAGAGGTAAAATTAGACTTTATAGACCGTAGTTGATATTTGTAGAAGCAGTTAGTTTGTAATCCAATGACGTTGTTACCAGTGAGAATAGAATGTTAATAATGAAAAAACTTCATAAACATTATGTTATTGTCAAAATGATACCTACGACTATTCCAACTTCGAACCTGAACGGTCACCTGTAGAGCAAGTGACCAGTGATGTTATTTCGCTCTTTGAGTTGATATTTTTGAGCGTTGCTCACTGAAATTGACGAAATGCAAACACAGTTTTAAACCTAATGATAAGAATCAGATGGTTTTGTAAATACAGATTATTGGGTTCATACCTTAAACAGTTCCATTGATCCCGCGGACAGTCAACCAGGTCCGTCCCATCTTACGTTAACAATTGAAAACGGAAATATTCAGAACCAAGATCAGATAATTATTAGACAAGGTATATAGGCCTTGCATTTTCCTTGGTTATCACCCTAATATCGTTCCAACAGATGGAGCACCAGGTTGTAGTTGCTTACAGGAAATATTAGGACTTAAATCTATGCGCACACTCTCCCTGATATCATTGTTGAGAAGCTTAGCAGTATAAGTATTTCAGTTCCTTAGATTTGAACAAGTTTTCATAATAGGATATAGCAGAACAGACAAACAAAAACCGCCCTTTGTTCTTTTGGTTCCATAAGTATATGTATTAAAGATGCTTTTTGGTTTAGAGTTAACTTGTCGCTGTATTTTGGGTCATGTAAAAGGTATTAGGCTGGCTAGCAATTACCAATATGTCTTATTTATCATTGATGTGTTACTATTGTGACAGCAGACTTGTGATCCATTTAAAACAACTACGAGTGTTCCGGAATAGAGTGCTAACTAAAGCTTGTCCCGTAATGCAATTTCTTCAGAAATGTGTCGTTTAGGTCACGATTTGACTTGAAGAAGGTATTTGATATGCCCTGAGAAGTAAAAGCAGTGACGGCGTGGCCTGTGCCATGTAACACAAAACAGTTCGTTGCTATTGTAGGTTTTTAGCGATTATTTATAGAAAAATGATCCCTGGTTTTTGCTGGTGAAGTAGCCTAAACACTTCATATAGACTTACAGAGAAGGTAGAATTTTGATTGGGATATGAATACAGAAATTCTTTTTTTCAGAAAATGAAAAGATCTGAGTAGGGCTTCCATTTTTTAGCTTATTCCCCATTACGGGGACAACCATTTCTTTGAGGTGACTGCGAGTAAATTTTTAATGGCTCGGTTTTGACCAAGTACAAGATGAAAAAATAAAGTTAGCTTATTTTTATTTAGGTGCTTCCAAACAGAGAGAAATTATTGTGTCACTTGAGAGATTATTGTTTGTTGTTTTTCTACTAAACTTTCCACATTTCTGTGTTTTTGGTACATTTTGATGTTAAAAGACCATGGAGCCTTAATGGGTTTTGATTTCAACAAAAACTTGAAGCAACTTTCCAGATGTTAGAAGATCTTAGGGCAATATGGACTTCCGATTTCTTACCCAGGCAGAGTTTTACTATAGTTGATGCTCTAGCCGTGACATGTTATGGACGAACCATGAAATATTGTAACGGTGAATGAAAATCTTCTTAGATAGTTGTGAAAAGTTTGACAACAAGTTTTAGATCACAAACTATTAAAAGCAATGTAAACCACCATTGGTTTAAAATGGAATGTATGCAGTAACCAACCGTCCAGGTTGATGGAATTACTATAATGCTCAAAACATTTCAGCATTGCAACACCTGTTATCAAGATGGTAAACAATGGATAAAAAATCCAACACAAACCCACTTTGGAAGAAGTTTCTCATTGTGACCGAAGAGTAAAGTATTATTGCAAATATTTGACGACTTAACTTGATTTCAGCTGAACTGTGCATACAGAAACCCAAAAGCTAATTATACTGTTTTAGAATGAGCCCTGCCAAATTCAAAAGTATATTTATCAGTTAACAGCAGTGTGATTGTGTCTTTAGGTGTTGAATTACTTAGAAAATATCCAAAGTTTTATGGGTTTAAAGAAAAGACAGACGATAGCAATACTAGGTAAGATTTGTGACCAGTGTGCAGAGCGTAAAATCGCTAGAATGCAAAAGCCAATGAGATATATTAGGAATGCCTATGGAAATCTGGGAACAAAGTGTCTCGAAGCTCATGACGCACAAAAAATTAAAGAATTGCATGAATCGGTTTGATTGAGTTCTGTACTGAGGATATGAAATAGTGGCAATCCTCACGCCTTAGCACGGCTTGAGCGGTACTCTTCTCAAACTATGTGCTGGTATCAATGATCCCGAAGGACGCAGAAAAACTATAAACACTGAGTGAAAGATCGCATTATATTCAAGACCTTACCCAATCTAAGTGGTTTCATATTATCTTGTTGTAGGGCTATTTTACAATGGATAGATGCATATCCTCCAAATACTTAATCGGATACATAGTTCGTTAGTAAACAAATTTTTCAATATTTGGCGTACATGACGTACAGTTGTGACAGACAGATTTAATCCCAAGATTTTTCACGAACATGTAAATCTTAGGATATCACTGACGCGAAACTGCGATCGACCGTATTCAGATGTTTCTGATAGAACGCGCAATTCGCAACCATAGAAAATATGCTAGCCGCTTATGTTAGTGAGAATCAAATTGACTGGTGTTCACACTTACCTTTACTAATGTTAGCATATAGATCAAGTGTTCATGAAAGTACAGGTGTTTCCCCTTGTGCCATGATGTTTGGCCAACAAGTTAATCTCCCTGTAGACCTTGTAATGGGCAGACCTGTAGAAAATAAAAGAGAACAAACTATAGACTATGTTTATGAATTAGAAAACTAGAAAATTAGAAAATTTAGACATATAATTCAAAAATTTGATACAAATAGCAATGTTGACACAGTAAAAATGTATACCTTGTTGTTTCAGTCTACATCCAAATGGGCCTGCAAATTGTGCACCGATCGACCACGGCTATTTAGATACAGTTCAGATTGCAGGAGACATCTAGTGAGCTACCATTTTGGTTTCTCCTTTAAATGTAGCTGTTGTGGCAAAACGATGCCCAGGAAACCAGAAAAGAGGCAACACACATGCGGAGTTCCGGATCCCTCATTCTACCTTCTACACAGGGAGTCAGGTGTATTTGGACCACGATGCTGTGGTGAAACAACAAAACATGAGTAAACAGATACGAGAGAGGCCATGGAGGAACAAAACAACAACAACCTAGAAACTAATCAAACAAAATCAAGCAAACGTCCGGTAGCTTCCTACAAAGTTCAAATTCCTAAGAAATTCACTTCACATACACCGGCTTTCTAAACCTTCAACAGTAACATCTGAAACCAAAGAAGAAAACACAACCTATAGTACTCCAGCTCCTAAACCCATTGTGGAAACTAAACAAACAGAAAAAATTATTAAAGAAGAAAACAACTCTGAGACTGATGATAACATATTACCTTTAACTTTATGGGAGACGCTTGACATTACCAATGATGATATGGAGAGAAGGATTTCACCTTTCTCTGTAGAGACTCATGATGAATTCATTGAAATATGATAAACAAGATCATCAAGGAAAGGCGGCGTTCAATGAACGTCTGCTTAATACTCCAAAATCAACTGAACAACTTCCTCAACCAAAGTCACCTGAAAAAGAACAACTACCCGTACATATTTCTAATGCAATTGACCTGATGAGACCAAAAATAACTACGTTACAACATTGGCAGAACGACAAGATCACATTATGTGTAGGTGGTAAATGTTTTGATACAACCAAATCCACTTTGATGAAGGAGGCCACTTCCCTTATATCTATACCGTGCGGATTATACTCCATTTACCAAGAATCCAATATGATAAACAAGATCAACAAGGAAAGGCGGCGTTCAATGAACGCAACCCCCATATGACCCAGCAACAAGAACCAGTGGCAAGGAGCCCAGGCGGATCATCCAAGGTGATCATTGATAGGGACCCTTCACACTTCAAGTTTATATTAAATTATTTACGATACGATTTTAGTATGCCAATTAGATGCTTACCCAATGATAAATAAGTACTACATGAATTACAGGAAGAGGCAGAATTTTACATATTACCAAAATTAGTCAAAGCAATTGATGAAAAACTTACTCCATTAAAGAAGTAATTAGGAACTGAAGTGAGTTGTGACTTAGGGGGCGTGGACGGTAACTTGCACTTTCCAGTACCGTCCATGAACAGGCTCAATCAAACCGAGCCTGCAACATTTTCAATTTTGTCGTGTTGGGCTTTCTTTAGGGATTCTGTATTTATCTATTTTGAGAAAAAGTACATACATATATGTATGATTTGTATTATAAGAGAAGTAGAGAAATTGAATTATAAAAATGTTATCCTTATTTGTTAATATATATATATACTGTAATAATGTAAAATATGTAAAAAAAAGAATGAAAAAAAAAATGAATTATTTAACTAGAACTGTTCTAAGAATCACATATGCTATTTCTTATTTATTGTAGTCCTACAGGTTATCATAATGAATAACCATTAAAAAGAATCAGAGAACCAGGCCGGTTTTAACTCCTATGTTATCAGAAATAAATAAAACCACTATAGATAACTGAATAAAAACTGATGTGTAGTTTACCAAGAAACCACATAATGAAAAGGAACCAAAGACAATTAGTCTTGTATCTAACAAATGACAAGTTAAATTGTCATTAGAATTACATCGAACCACATAATAAACTCTTTTATCACAAAAAGTGATATAATAAGAACCATGGCATGCCAAAAATGCCGCTACTTGTTGCGTATCAACCCTTTACATTGAGAAACAACAAGATGACCCCCTTTCCCTTCCCTACTGAGTTATACAGTTAGGTGTACTTACAGGGGCGTCCGTGGCCGAGTGGTTAAGGTTGTTGACTTCAAACCACTTGCCCCTCACCGCTGTGGGTTCGAATACCGACAGGGAGTTTGGATTTTTTCATGTGAGGAAGCTATCCAGCTAGCTTACGGAACGTCGGTGGTTCTACTCAGGTTCCCGTTCGTGCCTGAAATAATGCACGGAAGGGCACCTGAGGTCTTCCTCCACCAGTAAAGCTGGAACGTCGCGATATGATATACTGTGTCGTTTTGTGACGTAAACCCCCCCCCAAAAAAAAGGTGTACTTACTTCCCGTCCCTGTGCACATCAGGGTGTGACATTTGTCTGACATTTATCCGCATGAACTACAACTTAATAAAACAAACTCTTGAAATTTTAGTACATCATTTTTGGATCTTCATATTTCTATCAACAACAATTCTATTCACACGAAAATCTATGATAAAAGAGATGACTTTGACTTTTGTATAGTTAATTATCCATTTAGATGGAGACGTACCCCATGCAACATCTTACGGGGTTTATGTTTCTCAGTTAATTAGATTCGCTAGAGCTTGTAGCAAACGTAAAAGGATTTCAGCGAGCGGAATAAATTTTATTACCAGCAAGCTTCTAAAACAGGGCTACCGCCTTCATAAATTATGGAAATATTTTTACTAAATTTTACAATCGTACATTTGATTTAATTTCTAAACTCAATAGCGATTTAAAAAACTCTTCTGCGACAAGGGATTAGCCAGCCTGGTTTTTTATGGCGATGTTGATTTACAAACTTCGTAAGATTTTGGGTCATGGTAATTTTTCTGCTGTTTTACTAAAATCATTAAACGTTTTATTAAAAGAGGTTATGACCCTACTTTTAAAGACATAATGCATGTTTTAGTGTTCAACCCTTTTACAGTTGGACACTACGCTTTCCTCTTTTGGTTACATCTGACGGACCAAATGGGAGACTCTGCAACATTTATAATTTTGCCGTGTTGGGCTTTCTTTAGGGATTCTGTATTTATCTATTCTATGATGGATAGTTCTTAAAGCCCTTTGGGACTGAATTGTCTTAATGTTCGTCTTCTGCCTTGCTTCGTCGGACCCTTGTAGGTGATTTTCTTGTTGTTCTGTCTTCCTTTTAGGACATTGAGTACTTTTGTTATGGTCATTGGGTTTACTTTTATATGTTTCTACATGATCATTTTAGTGTTTTACTTATTTATCCTTTTGTAACCATGACAACTGTTTAGGAATTTCACTTGGCGGGATTTCATTTTATTTACACTGTCTCGTTTATAGGAACATGGTGGGGCTAAGAGCGAGGTTTGGTGCTGCACCATTAACCGGTTTAAACTCCCCAGCAGTCATTATTATGCTGCTGACCGTTCCAAGGCGGCGCCCCTCTGTGTTCCTCAGATGTATGTCTATGTTGTTTCATACTGTTTTGGTGACACTTTTGCTTGTGTCCCTTGTTGTTTTCTCGTCCACGGTAAGTATCTTCCCCATTGCCTCTAGTTTTTATTTCTTTAATTAACCCCCCCACTTCCCCCGGTCTCCTGTCCCCTTCCTCTTTGTGGGTCTATTATTCTTTTCTTTGAATTCCTAATCAGTTACAAATTATTTATCATTTAATGATTAACCTGTCCGTGCTCTGTCTTTGCCCTGTCCTGTTTTTGTTTGGGGTCCGTCTGGGCTCATTACCACTGGTTCTTGTTGCTGGGTCATATTGGGGTTACGTTCGTTGAACGCCGCCTTTCCTTGTTGATCTTGTTTATCATATTTTATAATCCCATGGCTAACATGCCTTGACTTTATTCCATGGCAAGTGATTCAATTGCCTTGACTTTACTTGGAGGTATAAGACAAATCCCTAGTGAAAGAAAACAAAATAGTAAAAGTAACCATCTAGAAATGGAAAAATGTGTTTGAAAGAAAGACAAAATATGGTAGAAGTAGACGGTCCTAGGGTACTTAATAAATTATAAATGATATAGAGTGAGCAAAGTTCTCACGCATAGTGGGTATACTTTAAGGGGGGATACCCGTAAATGATGATCATCTTATTATAGAACTGTGTATACACATAGTGTGCCAGATAAACAATATCAGTTTATCTGAATTGAATCATTATCACGCTTTCTCACTAAAGTGATGCACTTACTTGTTGAAAAGTATCTTAATATGAAATTGGTAATTTTGAACAAATAATCATGAATTTTGATTGCATATAGTTTCATATACATGATGCCGAAAAATTTTCAACATGAACATAAACGATTTTTTTACCCGATGCCCCGAAGATACCTGAATAAATGTCATTTTTTCACATTGTAAGGTTTGTTACTTTCACACCCATGCATTCCAAACGCTTATTAAATTGAAAGTTTCTTACTTTGTGTTGACAAAATACTTATTTTATATTATATATGTATTTTATCTCTAAGATAACACTGCTTATATACGCGGTGTTTCCTCTGTTTCTATGTATTAACTTATCAAAAAGTAATGCATTTGGCTGTCAGGCACTATTTTTTTTTCGTTCTAAGAACATGTTTAATACGTTGACTTTTTTCGCAATGTAAACGTATCTGACAGTCAATGTTTTTTAAGCTGATACCATTAATGTTTCGAAAGACAATGCGTTATTCATTAAGAATAATTTCTCTATTAGTACTTGAGTATACCAAGCTCTTCTACTATACCTAAACAGTAACTAACCTTACATAAATGCTTATAAACAACTATATGAATAGAAAATAAACAAAATAAGACAACAACTACTATTTATTACGTAAATCAAATTTATAACATTAAACATTGTAATAATTAACCAAAATTACATTATATTTGAAATTCTTTCTCACTTTGCATTAGCGTAGGAAGATTCAATATAAAAGGGAAAACTGACTTAACTCACGAAAAAAATGCACATATAAAAATCTTTATGTCTGTAATGTAAGTAAAAAAAAATCCATACACATTATTCAAAACCATTTTAGTGAAAATTTGTTTAGTTTATATCTTAATGCAACTATTATTGTTAACAACCGACTCTATTACTTGGATGGTAAGGTTCGTTTTATATCACATTAATCTAACAGTCATTTTTCTATGAAGAGAACTTGTGTATAATATAGCTTTACCACGTAAGAAAATACATTTTAGTCATGCGGATGAAATGTTTAACGCTCAACAAAACAATAACACATATAACAGTCGAACTAGTTCCAATATTTAACATTTAAGGTTTGTGTATATTCAAAATATGAAAAACTGTCAATATGTTGAACATCTAAACGGGACAAACTGATGAAAAATTCCATTCAACACAATGACACTGTCTCCCTGGTATAGAGAAAATAAGTACGTATCATTCAGGCCATCCTTAAAAAAATGTTTGTTTGCAGTAACGCGACCGACTCACAAAATTTGCCCCTACTCACAAGTTTTTTTCATGGTCTGGATAAAAAAAAAATTTTTTTTTGAACCTTGTGCTTTGTTTTTGTTCTTTTAAAGGTTAATAGAAGAAATAAAATGTAGGTATTATTTAATTAGAATTCATTTATCAATTTATTAATTGTTACCAGATTATCAAAGCATATATTGTCCTGCATTTTGAAATTCCATGTTTATTTGGGAGTACAGTTCAATAAAAAAAAATCGACCTACCTACCCACCTTGAAAATTCTGGGTCGGGTTACTGCAAACAAACATTTTTTTTAAGGATGGCCTCACATAGCACACGTTTCCTGGTATCTAAATTTTGTCGGAAATAAAATATTGAAAGGTTCATTCAAATTTTATTGATATTAATATTCAGTGCTAAAGTTCATCAGTTCAGAATCCATAACTTAATACTCAAGATACCTGATAATATCTATTGTGCCAATCCCACATTCCAAGCTAGTTCTAATTTAATTTTTACCGTCAATTTTCTGCCGATCGGATTCATCTAATTTAAACATTCGTTTAGATTTACCAGTTGGCATTGGTTCCGAAACTTTGCAGATTACATTATCCCTGTCAACCCATATTTTGTCCTCATGCTTAGGCCATTGTAATAACTTCCTAACGTTTTGCATGAATGTGATTTCCACTTCTCCATCTTCATTATCGCACTCGACAACCTTCCCTATATATATATTGTGATCATACCTTGTCGCAACAAAATCACCTGCACATAAATCCAGCTCTAAAACTATTGATTCACGATCATCACCAAAATAACGTTCAACTGGCAGATCGGGTTGAGGCTTTTGCATATTATTAGCATCGTCAGTACAGGTTACATTTTCAAGTGAGTTAAGTGTTTGAGATGTCCAAGAATTAAGTTTGCATCTTTCTTGATTGTCACAAAGGCAGTCTGTTCAATAACAACTCACTGTCGGTGTCATAATCATATTTTTTCCTTTTCCGACAACAATATGTATTTTCATGGTTCCTTTGACGGGTTTGACGTTCCACGTATTAACATCATTTGCGCTTTTCTTGGCAGTCAGATTGTGATACATACATAAAGTGAATACTTTTCATCGTACAGTGTTCGGATTGAGTCCACCGGAAAAAATCTTCAGCATCCTGTATTGTCACCTGAAACAAATAAAAGTAATTTACGATATGTAAATATATTACAATATGTAACCTTATAAATGAGAAGTACTTTTATCAATTTGATTGTATATTATCATGTTTGTAAATTATTATTGCATTGTTATAATCATTATTATTAGTATTATTATTATTGCCAATGTTTACATTTTATTGTTATAACTGTGAATTAATTATAGATAAGAGTTTTGTTAATATTTATAATTATTTATTAGACTTTTGATGTAATTGTTGCATACTTGTTAAATACTGTACAGTTGTTGATTTTGTTGTTAATGTTTTTGTTGTTGTTGTTTTTTTGTTATGATATAATTTTTTTATAATTGATGTGTCATATAGTTTGTTATCAACAATACCTTTCCAGCCTTAACAGCTTCGTCAGCCATGCGCTTTACCGTGCCCCCAAGACCATCACAGGGGCCTTGCAATGACCTGCTTCATAGTATGACCAGACCGCTGAACACCCGTATATATCGTCATGGTTTGAAACAACTCTAAAAATTGTCTTATTTCTGTACTGTGAGGTTGGACTGTCGGTGAAATAGTGAACCTTTTGTAAAGCTGGAACCAGCTTCTTTATCTCCGGTATTACTCTATCAATGAATGTTAGAACAGTGTTAGAGTTATGGGCCATTTCATCAGAAACCATAACGATGCTTTTGTGTTTTAATTCTTCGCCACCAGACTTGTAGTATACGACTATTGGATGTAATGTCACTGCGCTCATATTCCAATAAGCTGATTGTATTTCTTCCACACTTTTGCATGCATAATTTTCAGCGAAATCCATATTTAACACTACCTCGTTCAATGGCAGGTTCTGTTTAATATTCAGGCAATCTTTGTGTTGCTTGTGCACTCTCTGGACATGCTCCGAAAACTCTTGTCCTTTTAATGTTCTAAGAAATCTGACATGGTCAATGTGGTAGCAACAACCTTCATTCCTACTTGAATAATGTTGAATCACCCTTAGGATATGTTGCCTGCTTTTTAAATTTGTCTTTTGACGTCTTATCTGTGATACGCAGGCTTCATAACCTCTGATCCCCTTTCAAAATTCTATTTTATTTAGTTCCGCCCATTGTTTTTTCGTTTAGGGCACACGCTTTTTTATCACTTGGGGACCATACGCCGCTTTTCATGGAATGGCACGGAAGTGTCACATTGAAGGTTCCATGATAACCGCCGTATGAACACATCTGCGGATGTTTCTAAATTCAAAATTTTACTATTTCATGTTTAAATGTTGAATTCTGCTTAAGCCGGTGCTAGGGGGCGTGGACGGTAACTTGCACTTTCAAGTACCGTCCATGAACAGGCTCAATCAAACCGAGCCTGCAACATTTTCAATTTTGCCGTGTTGGGCTTTCTTTAGGGATTCTGTATTTATCTATTTTTTGATTTAATTTCAAAATTCAATAGTGATTGCGTTCATTGAACGACGCCTTTCCTTGTTGATCTTGTTTATCATATTTTAGCCAGTCTGGTTTTTATGTCGATGGGTGGGGGCTGCGTTCATTGAATGCCGCCTTTCCTTGTCGTTCTTGTTTATCATATTTTATAAACTTCGTAAGATTTTGGGTCATGGTAATTTTTCTGCTGTTTATACTAAAATCATTAAACGTTTTATTAAAAGAGGTAATGGCCCTACTATTTTAAGACATACTGCATGTTTGGTGTTCAACCCTTTTACAGTTGGACACTACGCTTTCCTCTTCTGATTACATCTGACGGACCAAGTGGGAGACTCTATGATGGATAGTTCTTAAAGCCCTTTGGGACTGAATTGTCTTAATGTTCGTCCTCGCCTTTGCTTCGTCGGGCCCTTGTAGGTGAATTTCTTGTTGCTCTGTCTTCCTTTAGGACATTGAGTACTTTTGTTTATCATATTTTACTTTTATATGTTTCTACATGATCATTTTAGTGTTTTACTTATTTAACCTTTTGTAACCATGACAACTGTTAGAATTTCACTTGGCGGGGATTCATTTTGTCCCGTTCATAGGAACATGGTGGGGCTAAGAGCGAGGTTTAACCGCCGTATGAACACATCTGCGGATGTTTCTAGATTCAAAATTTTACTATTTCACGTTTAAATGTTGAATTCTGCTTAAGCCGGTGCTAGCGGGCGTGGACGGTAACTTGCACTTTCCAGTACCGTCCATGAACAGGCTCAATCAAATATGATAAACAAGATCGACAAGGAAAGGCGGCGCTCAATGAACGCAGCCCCCTTCCGACCCAGCAACAAGCGCCAGCGGCAAGGACCCCAGGTGGACCCCAAAGAAAAATAGGACAGGGCATAAGGCAGAGCATCAATGAAAATATGATAAACAAGATCGACAACGAAAGGCAGCGTTCAATGAACAAACCGAGCCTGCAACATTTTCAATTTTGTTGTGTTGGGCTTTCTTTAGGGATTCTGCTTTACTATATTTTATGGACTTAATATTCAATTATTTATTTTTCTTTAGGGATTCTGGTTTTCTCTATTTTGACATAAGGGCGGTGAAAGGAGAGGGACACGTAAGTCCGAGACATAACTTTGAAACAACAAGAGGTATGAACATGTAACATTTTTTGTTTTTCTTGTAACCCCCCTACGACCCAGCAACAGGAACCAGTGCCAAGGAGCCAAGGCGGACCCCAAACAAAAACAGGACAGGGCAAAGACGGAGCACGGACAGGTTAATCATTAAATGATAAATAATTTGTAACTGATTAGGAATTCAAAGAAAATAATAACAGGCCCACAAAGGGGAATGGGACAGGAGACCGGGGGAAGGGGGGGGGGGTCCAACCGAGCCTGCAACATTTTCAATTTTGACGTGTTGGGCTTTCTTTAGTGATTCTGCATTTCTCTATTTTTTTGTCACATCCGTGTTATTTATGCAGGCTGTAAAAAAGTCTCCCCGTACATTTAATCAATGATGTTATATTTCTGCTCCTTGAAGATCGTTCAGCACGACATTTTTGTTGTGTATACGTCATGTGGTACTTTTAGTTCCTACTTTGTGGGCATTTTCTACTTTGGTGGTTCCAGTATTCCTACTTGAATAATGAATAATCACCCTTAGGATATGTTGCCTGCTTTTTAAATTTGTCTTTTGACGTCCATGAACAGGCTCAATCAAACCGAGCCTGCAACATTTTCAATTTTGCCGTGTTGGGCTTTTGTATGCTTCAGATGTATGTCTATGTTGTTTCATACTGTTTTGGTGACACTTTTGCTTGTGTCCCTTGATGTTTTCTCGTCTACTGTAAGTATCTTCCCCATTGCCGCTAGTTTTTATTTCTTTGATTAACCCCCCTCTTCCCCCGGTCTCCTGTCCCCTTCCCCTTTGTGGGCCTATTATTTTTTTCTTTGAATTCCTAATCAGTTACAAATATTTATCATTTAATGATTAACCTGTCCGTGCTCTGTCTTTGCCCTGTCCTGTTTTTGTTTGGGGTCCGCCTGGGCTCCTTGCCGTTGGTTCTTGTTGCTGGGTCGTGTGGGGGTTGCATTCATTTTCTGGTCCTTCGGGATCATTGATCCCAACACTATAAAGTGTTGAGAATTGAGTACCGCTCAGCCGGTGCTAGGGGGCGTGAGGGATGTTGCACTTATTCATTATCCCTCATGTACAGACTCAAACAAACCGAGTCTGCAATTCTTATGTTATTTTGTTGTGATTAATGCTTCCGAGGGATCACTTTGTTTCCAGAATTTTCCTTGTTGATCTTGTTTATCATATTTTCTTTAGGGATTCTGTATTTATCTATTTTATCTGTGATATGCAGGCTTCATAACCCCAGATCCCCTTTCAAACTTCCATTTTATTTAGTTCCGCCCATTGTTTTCTCGTTTAGGGCACACGCATTCTTTTACTTGGGGGACAATACGCCGCTTTTTCATGGAATGGCACTACTGTGTCACATTGAAGGTTCCATGATAACCGCCGTATGAACACATCTGCGGATGTTTCTAAATTTCACCAATTTCGTGTTAATGTTGTATTCTGCTAAAAATATGATAAGCAAGATCAACAAGGAAAGGCGGCGTTCAATGAACGCAACCCCCATATATGACCCAGCAACAAGAACCAATGGCAAGGAGCCCAGGCGGATCCCAAACAAAAACAGGACAGGGCAAAGACAGGGCACGGACAGGTTAATCATTAAATGATAAATAATTTGTAACTGATTAGGAATTCAAGCCGGTGCTAGGGGCGGGGACGGTAGTTTGCATTTCACAGTACCGTCCATGAACAGGCTCAATTAAACCAAGCCTGCAACATTTTTAATTTTGACGTGTTGGGCTTTCTTTAGGGATTCTGTATTTCTCTATTTGATTGAGCCTGTTCATGGACGGTACTGAAAAGTGCATAAAATATGATAAACAAGATCAACAAGGAAAGGCTGCGTTCAATGAACGCAACCCCCATATGACCCAGCAACAAGAACCAATGGCAAGGAGCCCAAACAAAAACACAAGTTCACTTCAGAGTCTGCAACTCTCTTGTTATTTTGTTGTGATTAATGCTTCCGAGGGATCACTTTGTTTCAAGATCTTTATCCTCCTCTTTTGGGTACCTCAACGTGGTGTCCCTCTACGTGGTGAGGAGGGGTAACATGTCCGTTATGGGGATGCGCTGTTGTGCGCCTGTATGACGGACATATGGGCAACACCCTCACTGCCTGTTTGCCGTGGGCAGCGTCCCGTGACCTAGAAAAGAGGGTCCTGGTAGTTGAAGGATACCCAGGGATCTCCAGTACTTCTAGCACACTGCTTTGGGCTCTGATTTAGGGTAGACGGGTGACCAAGTGAGCCCGGCTTTTTGGTCATTCGGCTGGTCATGCCTTGTCCTTATATATATTTCTCAAATACATGAAGATTTCATTGAACTTACACAGTCCCGAAATGAAATATGATAAACAAGATCAACAAGGACAGGCGGCGTTCAATGAACGCAACAATTCAATGCACATAAATTTTTAAAATAGTGAAAAAGTAAGCCCAACACGGCACAATTGTTAAATGTTGCAGACTCGGTTTGATTGAGCCTGTTCATGGACGGTAATGGAAAGTGCAAGTTACTGTCCACGCACCCTAGCACCGGCTTAAGCAGAATTCAACATTTAAACACAAAAATGGTGAAATTTTGGATTTAGAAACATCCTTAGATGTGTTCATACGGCGGTAATCATGGAACCTTCAATGTGACACTAAGTGTCATTCCCTGAAAAGCGGCGTATGGTCCCCAAGTAAAAGAACGTGTTTGTTAAACACAAACGCCCCGGCTCAAATTCTTGTCAGAAACAATATTTAAAATCAAAGATCTGGAAACAAAGTGATCCCTCGGAAGCATTAATCACAACAAAATTACAGACTCGGTTTGATTGAGTCTGTACATGAGGGATAATGAAAATGTGCAACATCCCTCACGCCCCCTAGCAGCGTCTTTCTTTGGGATCCTCCTGGGCTCCTTGCCGCTGGGTCGGGTGGGGGCTGCGTTCATTGAATGCCGCCTTTCATGTTATCACGTCTTACTTCTCTTTCATTATCATCTCTGAAAATCTTAGACGCGGAGGCAGATAATATAGTTATTCAAACAGATCCTTTATATACAGCAGCTTATCTTATTCAAAGTTATACTCAGCACGTCTTAAGACCTCATATCGACAACACTTCTGACCACGACAGGCATTTCCTAAAAGTTACCTTCCTTAATAAAGGTATAGACTTCATCGATTTACCCAGTATATTTCGTGATAAACGTGTCACTGATTCAGTTCCTTTATACTTCAAAAACTCTGAGATACCTCTTATTTGCTATAAATATAAGAAACCTGTTAGAAATATCATATTTAATTACAACAAAGTGTCTCTGACTTAGACATTCAGTCTAATACTCCAACTACTTGAGACTGCAATACTTCTAATTTCTGTAATTCAGATTTTGGCCATATTATCACTGGCAATTTTGATATTATTGCAGACAAAAGAATTCGTAATTTATTCTTAAAAGGACCTAAATACAGAATTCCCTCAGAAATTGATTTTAATGCTTGTCGTTGTCAGATTGCTGAAACAATTGAGGATTTTTCAAGTAAATGGGTGTCGCCGTGAAAATGCTGATAGTAATGCTCTAGCTACTTGGAAACGTAACATTTTTCAAAATTATTGATTCACGTATTAATTTTTATCGTGGAAATGAACATCTTCTTCCACCTAAACCGAGACTTACTTTAAGACATCTGAAAAAAGGATATTCTAGCTTTTCACTCAAAATTTGTTTTGGTACCAGCGGACAAGGCGGCTAATAATATCATTATTATATGACGTATCCATTACATTAACGTTTTGCATAAGTAACTTAATAGTACTAATGCGTATTATAAAACTACTGATTCTGAAAAAGACATTGTTAACAATCATATCACTATTATATTTCCAGTCTTAAAGTCCGAATCGATGAAAAAGAACTAAAACTTCCTATTATGTATTGGATTCCTAAATTACATAAAAAACCTTACAAAGCCAGATTCATTGCTAATTCTACATCTAGCACAACAACTAAACTTTCTATTTTATTGACGTCTTGTTTGACTGCCATTAAAACACATGTAATTAGATACTGTGATAAAGTATACGAAAATACAGGCAAACATCTATTTTGGTCCATTAAGAATTCCGGTGAAATTCTGGATAAATTAAAAATTAAAGAACTATCGGGCTTCAACTGTCAGTACATACGATTTTTCTACCCTTTATACTACACTGCCACATAATTTAATTAATGATAAACTAATTTCCCTTATTCAGAAAACCTTTGCACGGGAAAAAGTTACATTTCTTGCATGTAACTCTCAAAAAGCCTTCTTTACAAAACTGTATTGTTAAACAATATACTATGTGGACCTGTGACGAAGTTTGTAGAGCACTCTCTTTTCTTTTAGACAATATTTATGTCAGGTTTGGTAATACCCTATTCAAACAATTATAGGAATTCCTATGGGTACTAATTGTGCACCCCTGGTCGCCGATTTGTTTTTGTATTGCTATGAAAAGAGATTTTATGTTAAGTTCTCTCTGAAAATACACAACAAGATGTTATATCAGCATTTTAATAACACCAGATATCTTGATGACATTTTAATTTAGATAATTCGTTTTTTGATCAAATGGTGTCTAATATTTATCCTACGGAGCTACAACTTAATAAAACGAATTCTTTGAAATTTAACTACATCATTTTTGGATCTTCATATCACTATCAAAAACAATTCGATTCACACGAAAATTTATGATAAAAAGAGATGACTTTGATTTTAGTATAGTAAATTATCCTCATTTGGATGGAGACGTACCGCACGCAACATCTTACGGAGTTTTATATATCTCAGTTAATTAGATTGCTAGAGCTTGTAGCGACGTAAAGGATTTTAACGAGCGAAATATTTTCATTACCGGTAAGCTATTAAAAACAGGGCTACCGCTATTATAAATTACGTAAATATTTTACAAATTTTACAATCGTAACTTTGATTTTAATTTCAAAATTCAATAGTGATCTAAAAACACTTCTGCGACAAGGGATTAGCCAGCCCTGATTTTTACGGTGATGTTGTTTACAAACTTCGTAAGATCTTGGGTCATTGTAATTTTTCTGTTGTGTTTACTAAAATTATAAAACGTTTTATTAAAAGGGGTTATGACCCTACTATCTTAAGACATACCGCATGCTTAGTGTTCAACCCATTTAACAGTTGGACACTAAGCTTTCCTCTTTTGATTACATCTGACGGGCCAAGTGGGAGACTATATGATGGACAGTTCTTAAAGCCCTTTGGGACTGAATTGCCTTAATGTTTGTCTTCTGTCTTGCTTCGTCGGGCCCTTGTAGGTGATTTTCTTGTTGCTCTGTCTTCCTTTAAGACATCGAGTACTTTTGTTATGTCATTGGGTTTACTTTTATATGTTTCTACATGATCATTTTGGTGTTTTTACTTATTTAACCTTTTTGTAACCATAACAACTGTTAGAATTTCACTTGGCGGGGATTCATTTTATTTACACTGTCTCGTTTATAGGAACATGGTGGGGCTAAGAGCGAGGTTTGGTGCACCATTAACCGGTTTTAAACTCCCCAGTAGTCATTATTATGCTGCTGACCGTTCCAAGGCGGCGCCCCTCTGTGTTCCTCAGATGTATGTCTATGTTGTTTTATACTGATTTGGTGACACTTTTGCTCGTGTCTCTTGTTGTTTCTCGTCTACGGTAAGTATCTTCCCTTGTCCCTAGTTTTTATTTATTTTATTCCCCCCCCCTTCCCCGTGTCTCATGTCCCCTTCCCCTGTGCCTTTTGACATAATGGGCCTTATATTAAATCATTTATTTGTTTTGTTTTAGTTCCTTATAAGTTACTAATTATGTATTCTGATGTAGTGGTTTGCCTGCCCGTACTCTGCCTTGTGCCCTGTCCTGTTTTTCTTTGGAGTCCTCCTGGGCTCCTTGCCGCTGACGCTTGTTGCTGGGTCGGATGGGGGCTGCGTTCATTGAATGCCGCCTTTCCTTGTCGATCTTGTTTATCATATTTCCTTGTCGATCTTGTTTATCATATTTTGAGCGGTACTCAATTTTCAACACTAGTGCTGGCATCAATCATCCCGAAGGACCGGAAAAATATAACAACACTGAAAATGCTGTATGGGCAAAAGTGTAAAAAAATATATTTTTAGCACTGGTGACCTTGACCCAACTGACTCCTAACTCAATCCAAAGGAAGAATACCATTAAGTTATCTTCCTACCAATTATAATACAAATCTGACAATAAGTAAAGGCTGTATGAGCAAAAGTGAAAAAATCTAATTTTAGCATTGGTGACCTTGACCAAACTGACACCTACCTCCATCCAATTGAGAATATTTCATTTTTATGTTCCTACAAAATATACAAGACATCTGTCGATAGAATAAGGTTAATACACCTGTAAAAAGTGTAAAAAAAACAATTTTCGACATTGGTGACCTTGACCCAAATGACCCCTTACTAAAGGAAAAGGAAGAGGACCTCCCTTGGTATGACTATTATAAACATGAAAGACATTAACTTAAAAATAAAGGCTGTATGAGCAGAAATGTTCAGATTTATTTTTTTACACAAATTACCTTGCCCTAGAGACGCCTAACGCCACAAAAAATTAGAGGACCGTTAAAGGTATCCACCTACCAAATATGAAAGATATCATTAAATAAATTAAGTAGTTAGGTGAAATTCTTTGATAAATCCAACTTGGCGGAATAGGTTAACCATACAAGGCTCTATTTTCAAAGTGATAAAAGAAAATGGATGGCACATTTATATATATTGCCATTGGTTCTTGTTGCTGGGTCATATGTTCATTGAACGCCGCCTTTCCTTGTTGATCTTGTTTCTCATATATTTTTGGCAATATCATGTCGTTGTATTGATAAGTAGGTGTGAAAATTATTAAAATAGATAAATACAGAATCCCTAAAGAAAATTCTGGAAACAAAGTGATCCCTCGGAAGCATTAATCACAACAAAATAACATCAGAATTGCAGACTCGGTTTGATTGAGTCTGTACATGAGGGATAATGAATAAGTGCAACATCCCTCACGCCCCCTAGCACCAGCTTGAGCGGTACTCAATTCTCAACACTCTATAGTGTTGGCATCAATGATCCCGAAGGACCAGAAAATATAACAACACTGAAGTGAAGTACGGGGCAACTTTTTACGGAAAGCCCAACACGGCAAAATTGAAAATGTTACAGACTCGGTTCGATTGAGCCTGTTCATGGACGGTACTTGAAAGTGCAAGTTACCGTCCACGCCCCCTAGCACCGGCTTAAGCAGAATTCAACATTTAAACATGAAATAGAAAAATTTTGAATTTAGAAACATCCGCAGATGTATTCATACGGCGGTCATCATGGAACCTTCAATGTGACACTTCCGTGCCATTCAATGAAAAGCGGTGTATGGTCCCCAAGTAATGAAATGTGTGTGCCCTAAACGAGAAAACAATGGGCGGAACTAAATAAAATGGAATTTTGAAAGGGGATCAGAGGTTATGAAGCCTGCGTATCACAGATAAGACGTCAAAAGACAAATTTAAAAAGCAGGCAACATATCCTAAGGGTGATTCGACATTATTCAAGTAGGAATATTGGAACCACCCAACTAGAAAATGCCGAAAAGGTGAAACTAATAATACCACAAGCACAACAATAATGTCGTGCTGAACGATCTTCAATTATCGAAAATATAACATCATTGATTTAATGTACGGGGAGACTTTTTACAGCCGCCACACGGCAGAAAGAACACGGATGTGATCATAAAATAGATAAATACAGAATCCCTAAAGAAATATGATAAACAAGATCGACAAGGAAAGGCGGCATTCAATGAACGCAGCCCCCACCCGACCCAGCAACAAGCGCCAGCGGCAAGGAGCCCAGGAGGATCCCAAAGAAAAACAGGACAGGGCATAAGGCAGAGTACGGGCAGGCAAACCACTACATCAGAATACATAATAAGTAACTTATAAGGAAATAAAACAAAACAAATAAATGATTTAATATAAGGCCCATAATGTCAAAAGGCACAGGGGAAGGGGACATGAGACACGGGGAAGGGGGGGGGGGGAAATAAAAACTAGGGTCAAAGGGAAGATACTTACCGTAGACGAGAAACAACAAGAGACACGAGCAAAAGTGTCACCAAAACAGTATAAAACAACATAGACATTGTTATGTATGCAACATATTACATGTATATAATTGATATCTGACCAGTTGGTATTTCCAATATTATCATTGTTCTATTTTTAGAACATAAACTACATGTATGTACTAGAAGGTTCTTAACTGTTGTGGAAAACTCATGCATTATATTTAGATAGAAACTTCTGGAATGATCTTTATTGTTGAAGTTGCTAGATTATGATTACTTGTGAACATAATAGACCTTTCTGGAAACTTCTTAGTTAATATATATAAGGAGACATTTTTCATTAATCTTATCTTTAAGTCATCAGTTAGCTTTTTAGTCATCAGTGATCTTTTAAGTCATCAATATATTTGGAGTATTATTCAACTTGGAAATTAAGTGATTTATTGGAGCTTGGATTATTAATTATTCTTGTGGATTTTATTGTGGGAATTTATTCTAAAGTGTTCTGGATTTAACTTGGATTTAACTGTGCTATTCAAAAAGGATCATTCCAGGATCAGACTAGACATTTGTAATTTTCATTTTTATTTGGACTTCAGGTATTTGTAAACATAATTTGTTATTTTATTTTTCTTTAATAATTTTTCTGTAATAAATTTGTTATTGTTACAAGTTTGTTGCTGGCTTTTCTTTCTCGTTACGCCTGGCTCGTAACAGAAATTGGGGGCTCGTCCGGGATTGAATATTTCTTTTTGGCTACATTATTGGAAATTATTACCATTTATTTTACATTTTATTATTACCGTATTTACTCATCTGAGTTGATATCATAGTTGTTCTATTAAGTGTACCTTTCATTTTGAAATTTTTGAAACACATCACTTTTTGAGTTTAAAACAAGCAGCAAGCAGTCATGTCTTTTAATTTAGAAAAGTTTGTAGCTGACCCTTTCCTGGAGGTATTAGATTTGGCTAAGAAAACTGATTTGAAATTTCTGAAATAAAGATAAAAGAGCTTGAATTACAATTTAAATTTGAACTAGAAAAAATGCAGTTTGAAAAAGAAAGGGAAGAAAGACAGTTAGAAAAAGAAAGGGAAGAAAAAGAAAGGGAAGAAAGACAGTTAGAAAAAGAAAGGGAAGAAAAAGAAAGGGAAAGGCAGTTTGAAAAAGAAAGAGAAGAGAGAAAATTAGAAAAAGAAAGAGAAGAGAGAGAATTTCAGTTAAGAATGAGAGAATTAGAAATCAAAGAGAGAACAAATCAGTTTGAACATAGAATAAATTCAAAATTTGATGTCACTAAAAATATTAGGCTTGTTCCACCTTTCCAAGAAAAAGAAGTTGATAAGTATTTTCTTCATTTTGAAAAGGTTGCTGAAAATTTAAAATGGCCAATAGAGCACTGGACATTACTTTTACAGAGCGTCTTAATTGGTAAAGCTCGTGAAATCTATACACAACTTACTGTCGAACAAAGCTCTAATTATGATAATGTAAAAGAATTAATTCTGAAAGGTTATGAGTTAGTACCAGAGGCCTACAGGCAAAAATTCAGAAATTCTAAGAAAGAAATTGGTCAAACCCATGTCGAATTTGCAAGAGAAAAAGAACAACTTTTTGATCGGTGGTGTCTATCTAAGAAAATTAATAAAAATCATGAAAAGCTCAGACAGCTCATGTTAGTTGAAGAGTTTAAACGTTGCATTCACTCTGATGTTAAATCTTTCTTAGATGAAAAACAGGTAGAAACTTTGGAAGAAGCTGCCCGTCTAGCTGATGATTATTCTTTAACCCACAAAGTCTCATTTTTAAATAAAGGGAAGTCCACACCCTCACATTTTAATTCCAAGTTCAGTTCTGGTAATTTATCTGGCTCATCTAGTCAGTCAAATACTCCCAAACCAAAGTCATCTGATGAACATAAAGGTCATAATCCCTTATCTCGTCCTACATGCAATTATTGCAAGAAAACTGGACATCTTATTTCTGATTGCTTTACCTTAAAAAGGAGGCAACAGCAACGTGATGAGGCCAAACCCACAGGTCTTACCACTTCAAGGTCTGAACCTCAGTCTTGTATTGATAACAATGCAATTTTGAAGGTCAAAGAACCCAAGTCTGATTCTATAATGGAGATTTATGAACCATTCCTTTCGGAAGGTTCCGTGTCACTTATCGGTGATACTTGCCCACCTACTCCTATTAAGATTTTAAGAGACACAGGAGCTTCTCAATCCCTTATTTTAGCAGATACACTGCCTTTTTCTGAGAAGACTTCTTCTGGATCTAGTGTCCTTATTCAGGGTGTAGAGTGTGGTTTTTCTAATGTCCCTCTCCATAATATTTATTTGTCCTCAGATTTGGTAACTGGGCCGGTGGCTGTAGGTATAAGATCTTTCTTACCCTTTAAAGGTGTTCATTTATTGCTAGGTAATGACTTAGCTGGAGATAAGGTAGTGGTTAATCCACTTGTAACTGACACTCCTTGTGTGGATCAGATACCCGACCCCATTGAGCAGGAAATTCCTGACCTTTACCCTGCATGTGCAGTTACTCGAGCTATGGCTAAGAAGGCCATTCAAGAAGATAATTATTGTTCAGATATTGACTTAGCTGATACTTTTATAGGTCAGTCTTTTGATAATGAAATAAATTTTTCTCAAACTCCTACTCTGCCTGAAACTCAGACAGACTTTTTCAATATCTGACTTTTCTACACCAAGATCTAAAGATCAAGGTCATGACACGCTGTCAAGGTCACAGCTTATCCAGGAACAACAAAATGATCCTGAGATTTCAGTCCTTTTTCAAAAGGCTTTAAGTGAAGATGAAGCTTTACAGGTCCCTGTTTGTTATTATGAAAAGAATGGGATTTTAATGAGAAAATGGCGACCGCCGAATGTCCCTGCTGAAGAGGAGTGGACTGTTAATCATCAAATTGTGGTCCCTAAATCATATCGCCATGAAATATTAAGCTTGGCTCATGAAACACCCATGGCAGGTCATTTAGGTGTTAATAAAAACCTACCATAAAGTTCTCAGTCATTTTTATTGGCCTGGCTTTAAAGCAGATGTATCTAGGTACTGTAAATCTTGTCATACTTGTCAGATGGTTGGAAAACCTAACCAGACAATACCTAAAGCTCATTTACAGCCTATTCCTGCATTTGATGAACCTTTTAGTAGAGTTTATTATTGACTGTGTAGGTCCATTACCAAAAACTAAATCAGGTTCTCAGTACTTATTAACTATAATGTGTGCTTCTACGCGCTTCCCTGAAGCTATTCCTTTAAGGAATATTAAAGCCACAACTATTATCAAGGCTCTTGTGAAGTTTTTCACATTTGTTGGTTTACCTAAATCAGTACAGTCTGATCAAGGGTCAAATTTTATGTCTGGTATTTTCCAGCAGGTCATGCACGAGTTAGGAATTACTCAATATAGGTCTTCAGCCTATCATCCTGAAAGTCAAGGTGCATTAGAAAGATTTCACCAGACTCTGAAAAATATGATAAGGTCATATTGTTTTGACACTGAAAAAGACTGGGATGAAGGCATCCATTTATAGTTATTTTCTGTAAGAGAATCTGTTCAGGAATCTCTTGGCTTCAGCCCTTTTGAATTAGTATTTGGTCACACTGTCCGAGGACCCTTAAAACTTCTCTCCTCCTCTTTTGGGTACCTCTACGTGGTGAGGAGGAGTAATGTGTCTGTTATGGAGGTGCGCTGCTGTGCGCCTGTATGACGGACATATGGCCAACACACCAGACTGCCTGTTTGCCGTGGGCAGCGTCCCGTAACCTAGAAAAGAGGGTCCTGGTAGTTGAGGGATACCCAGGGATCTCCAGTACTCCCAACACACTGCTTTGGCCTCTGATTTAGGGTAGACGGGTGGCCAAGTGAGCCCGGCTTTTTGGTCAATCGGCTGGTCATGCCTTGCCCTTGGATATATATTTCTAAATCATTTGCAGATTTCATTGAACTTACACGGTCCCGAAATGAATACAATTCAAAGCACATATTTTTTGATTCCTACTTGTGATTCTAGTATACCTTTCAATTCCTACTAAAACTGTGATTATTGGTGCCGTTTATATTACAACAATCTTTAACATTTGCATTATAAATACATTATAACATATCCAAGAAGGCGGTGGCTAATGGGCTAATTGTGTAGATTGTAATTATTTACAATCTATACAAGTATATCTCTCTGGTAGCCTTGTTGTGCGGAGACTGGATATCCGTCTCCATCGCACATCCCCATGTTGGAGTCCGAGGTGGCTGGGGAACTCGGGAGACGAATTTTACATATATTTATCATGGATTCCCAAACCAAAAAAACGAAAATCGCAAGAAGATTCAATTTGTAACGATTTCAGTTGATGGAAAGTTTTCCCCGTTTTCTGATAATTAAATCAAACAGCTCAAAATCACTAACTGAACTTAGCCCTTTCATTATTGAAAAACAACTTTCAGCTTTAATTGGTACGCCTAAATCTGTCAAGAAACTCCGCAATGGTGGACTCTTGATAGAGGTAGAGCGAAAGCAACAAGCAGAAAATATTTTGAAATGCACAACCTTCTTCAATATCGATTCAACTGCCACGCCTCACCAGTCTCTGAACTCCAGCAAGGGCGTTATCAGATGTGCTGACCTTGCTGGAATGGCAGAGAATGATATTGCTGAAGAGTTAAAATCGCAAGCAGGTTTCAAATATCAAGCGCATTTATTCTACAAGAGATGGTAATAAAGTGCCAACGAATAGCCTTATAGTTACATTCTCTACACCCATTCTTCCATCATCGATTCGAGTAGGTTACCTAAAAGTTCGCGTTGTGGTTTACATTCCAAACCCAATGCAATGTTACAAATGCTTCAAATTTTGGTCATCATGAATCAAATTGTGCAAAGCAGACTATTTGCCGCAGATGCAGTTCAAACCATGACAAAAAATGAGACTTTTGTAACGTCCCTGTCAAATGTGCCAACTGTGGAGGAGAGCATTACGCCACCTCCCGGTCATGCCCCTTGTGGTTAAAGGAAAAAGAAATTCTGCGTCAAAAGTATACGCAAAATATTTCCTTTCAAGATGCACGAAAGCTTGTTGAAATCACAAGGACCAAAACAACTGTCGTATTCAGCTGCAGTTACAAAGTCTGTTAAGATGGTTGACTCTGCAGTACAGGTCAACTTATGTCAATGCCCCCAATTAAGTTACCATTACCTTCAAAGCATACAGCTTCCAAAGTAAGCAGTCTACCTCTGTGCAGACTCAGTCACCATTAAAGTCTTCTCCAAAGAAGCAAACCGCAAGCATTCAAATAGCATCTTCTGAGAAAGTTATTCAAAAACAATCGCCTAAAGAGCGAATTGTCATCACAGATCGGTTGAAAAAAGCAATGCGGAACCCGATCAACACAGAAAATCGGTTCGATCCACTTCACGACACCCAATTGATGGAGGATGAGGATCTTTACCTCTCCCCTCCTCCAACTCCGAATAGCAGAAGTCCAATTAAGTTTCCTAAATGATATAAATTTTCTTTAAAATGGATAATAGAAATCATTCTATCCTACAATGGAATTGCCGTGGTCTAAAGTCAAATTATAATGATCTACTTCTACTTTTATCAAAATTATCTCCAAATGTGTTATGTCTTCAGGAGACCATGTAATCTCCTAAAGATAATATCACTATAAAAGGTTATACACTATATAACTATATATGCACTAGTAACGCCAGAACATCAGGTGGTACAAGCATTGCTATCGCAAATTGCGTTCCACAAAAAGAACTAAAACTTAATACAAAATTACAAGCCACAGCTGTGCAGGTGACCTTACATCGACCTCTAACAATTTGTTCTCTATACCTTTCTCCAAATATAACGGTAACAAGTGATGAACTTGAGAGTATTGTTCGACAATTACCATCACCTTTCCTTCTCTTAGGCGACTTTAATGCTCATAATCCTATGTGGGGCAGTACATCTACAAATAACAAGGGTAATATAACTGAAAAATTGATAGATAACTTTCAGCTTTGTTTATTAAACAATCGGTCACCTACATATTTACATCCAGCTACAGGTACGTTTTCTTGCATCGACCTCTCGATTGTCCACTCTGCTATATTCTTGGACTTCGATTGGAAAGTGTTAGATGACCAGTACGGCAGTGATCATTTTCCATTGTTACTTACATCAAATGACTCTATACCAGATGAAAGACGTCAATTTTTTAAATTTAAGAAAGCAGATTGGGAAACATTTTCTAGGCTCTGTTCCATTGATCTAAAAAAAAATGAATTTAATTTCAACTTCTGCTGATATAGCTGAAACTTTTTCTTCAGCATTACATACTATTGCCTGCAAAGTAGTTCCATTAACAAAAATAATAGTAACAAAATCAAAAAGCCATGGTTTAACGATGAATGTAAAAAAAGCAGTTCGCATACGTAAAGCTTCACTAAAAAAGTTTGAACATCGCCCTACACCAGAAAACCTTGAAATTATTAGAATATTTAGAGCTAAAGCTAGAAGATCAATTCGTTTGTCTAAACGCAAATCCTGGCAATCATATGTTTCAAATATTAATTCAAATACTCCTATTAAGAAAGTCTGGGATGCAGTACGGAAAATAAGTGGTAAGTATAAAAAGAGTCCAATTGTTCACTTAAAAACTGGTGATGGCCAATATGCCAAAACAAAAACGGATATTGCAGAAACTTTGGCTAAAAACATTTGAAAAGAACTCTTCTTCAAACAATTATTCAAATGAATTTCAACAACACAAATGTAAAGCTGAGAAAGAACATATTAATTTTACTTCAAGAAATGACGAAGACTATAATTCCCGTTTCTCTATTGACGACTTAATTCATTCAATTAAAACTGCAAAAGACAGTGCTGCAGGCACAGACGAAATTTACTACCAGTTTCTTAAACACCTACCGCCCCAATCTCTTGACTTGCTCTTCTTGAAATTTTTAACAGAATTTGGGTTTCTGGTGAATTTCCTAACACTTGGAAAAATGCGTTGGTTATTCCTATCCCTAAACCTGGAAAAGATTCAACTGACCCTACAAATTATCGCCCAATTTCACTGACAAGTTGCCTCTGCAAAACATTCGAAAGAATGATAAATAATCGGTTATTTGGTATCTAGAAAATAATGGAATTATTACTAATTTTCAGTCAGGTTTTCGTAAACAGCGAAGTACAAACGATCATCTTGTACGACTTGAAACTTTTATTAGAGAAGCCTTTGTAAATAAACAACACATGGTATCAATTTTCTTTGATCTTGAGAAGGCTTACGATACTACTTGGAAATATGGTATCCTAAAAAGATCTAAAGGATGCTGACTTAAAGGCAGACTCCCTCTTTTCATTTCTGGATTTTAAACGATAGGCACTTTAAAGTAAGGCTTGGTTCAACTTTTTCTCAGGATCACCAACAAGAACAAGGTGTTCCTCAAGGAAGCATACTTTCTGTTACACTTTTTGGCCTTAAAATAAACAATATTGCTAGCGCTCTTACACCAGGCATAGATTGTTCTCTATATGTAGACGATTTTCTTATCTGCTATCGATCGAAAAGTATGAGAACAATTGAACGGCAACTTCAAACAAAATTTAGATAAAATTCAGAAGTGGGCAATAGAAAATGGGTTTAAATTTTCAAAGTCAAAAAAACTCAATGTGTTCATTTTTGCCGATTGCGAAAACAACATAATGACCCTGAACTTTACATATCTGGTTCTAAAATTCCAGTAGTTGATGAAGCTAAGTTTCTAGGAATTATATTTGATAAAAAACTTTCTTTTATACCACATATTAAACATTTGAAAACTAAATGCCTAAAAGCTTTAAATTTACTTAAGGTTTATCAAGTACAAATTGGGGATCAAACTCTTCCACATTACTGAAATTATACAGAAGTCTTATCCGATCAAAATTAGATTTATGGTTCTGTAGTATATGGGTCCGCAAGAAAATCATATCTTCAAATGCTAGATACCATACATCACCAGGGTTTACGTTTAGCTTTAGGTGCTTTTCGCACTTCACCTGTAGAAAGTTTATATGCGGAAGCTGGGGAACCATCGCTTTATCTTCGTCGTAAAAAACTATCACTTCAATATGAAACTAGAATTTCATCTAATAGGAAAAATCCAGCTAAAAATGTTATTTTCAAACCAAGTTATACTGAAAAATTTGTTAGCAAACCAAAGGAAATTAAACCATAAGGCCTTCGTTAAAAGATGATTTAGATAAACTTAAAATTAATCCAGACAGTATCCTTCAAAATGACGATGAGGATGTTCCACCTTGGACTTATAATTCCCCGGAAATAAATATTAACCTTTCAAATATAAAAAAAGGCATCAAATTCACCTGAATATTTCAAAGAAAAGTTTCTAGCAATTAAGGAAGAACATGAAGATTTTATACATATTTATACGGACGGTTCAAAAGAAGGTTGCAAAGTAGGTGCGGCTGTGTATGAAAATAATTTTACATCTAGTATGAGGTTACCAGATAATGCATCAATTTTTACTGCTGAAGCAAAAGCTATCGATTTAGCATTGTCATACATAGCACAGCATACCCACGATAAATTTTGTGATATTTTCTGACTCGCTTTCTGTTTTTAATATCCATTAAAATAAAAAATGTGACAATATCATGGTAAAGAAACTTCTTTTGCGATTTCATGATATACTTAAAACAAAATATGTTAAATTATATTGGATTCCAAGCCATGTAGGAATACGAGGAAATGAAAAAGTAGATGCTTTAGCTAAACAATCATTAAATTTTCAAAAAAACTGACTTATTGTTACCTGCTTGTGATTTTAGACCGGCTATAAATTAACTCGTGTCATCTGAATGGAAAGCAAATTGGGACAATGCCGTTTTTTAATAAACTTCACGATATAAACCCATCTCTTGATATGTCACCATCTCTATCTCTGTCAAATCGCCGTGACCAAACAGTTCTTCTTCGATGCCGAATTGGACACACTAAAATTACCCACTCTTATCTCCTCACAAATGACAATGCCCCTTTCTGTGTAGGTTGTAATGAAAATTTTACCGTCAAGCATTTTCTTCTTGAATGTCATGATTTTTCACAGGCCCGTAATAGATTTTTATTCTGTAAATTCACTCAAAGAACTTTTTAATACAATTCCATCAAAAAACATAATTGATTATTTAAAAGAGATAAACTTGTATTCTAGGATCTAATTGGCTCATTTTTATTGTCATTTACAATGTTTTACATAATATTTAAAGCCTATTATAGCATTCGGCACGATATGGCCAGTTATGTGTTGACGTGCCGTAAAAATCCAAACAAACGAAACAAACCGTCCACGCCCCCTAGCACCGGCTTAAGCAGAATTCAACATTTAAACGTGAAATAGTAAAATTTTGAATTTAGAAACATCCGCAGATGTGTTCATACGGCGGTTATCATGGAACCTTCAATGTGACACTTCCGTGCCATTCAATGAAAAGCGGCGTATGGTCCCCAAGTAATAAAAAGCGTGTGCCCTAAACGAGAAAAACAATGGGCGGAACTAAATAAAATGGAATTTTGGAAGGGGATCAGAGGTTATGAAGCCTGCGTATCACAGATAAGACGTCAAAAGACAAATTTAAAAAGCAGGCAACATATCCTAAGGGTGATTCAACATTATTCATGTAGGAATATTGGAACCACCCAACTAGAAAATGCCGAAAAGTTGAAACTAAAAATACCACAAGCACAACAATAATGTCGTGCTGAACGATCTTCAAGGATCGAAAATATAACATCATTGATTAAATCATTGATTAAATGTACGGGGATACTTTTTACAGCCGCCACACGGCACAAATAACACGGATGTGATCATAAAATAGATATGGTACGTAGGATAAATATTAGACACCATTTGATCAAAAAAATTATCTAAATTAAAAATGTCATCAAGATATCTGGAAGTGTTATTAAATGCTGATATAACATATTGTTGTGTATTTTCAGAGAGACTTAACATAAAATCTCTTTCATAGCAATACAAAAACAAATCGGCGACCAGGGGTGCACAATTAGTACCCATAGGAATTCCTATGATTTGCTTGAATAGGGTATTACCAAACCTGACATAAATATTGTCTAAAAGAAAAGAGAGTGCTCTACAAACTTCGTCACAGGTCCACATAGTATATTGTTTAACAATACAGTTTGTAAAGAAGGCTTTTTGAGAGTTACATGCAAGTAATGTTAACTTTTTCCCGTGCAAAGGTTTTCTGAATAAGGGAAATTAGTTTATCATTAATTTAAATTATGTGGCAGTGTAGTATAAAAGGGTTAGAAAAATCGTATGTACTGACAGTTGAAGCCCGATAGTTCTTAATTTTTAATTTATCCAGAATTTCACCGGAATTCTTAATAGACCAAAATAGATGTTTGCCTGTATTTTCGTATACTTTATCACAGTATCTAATTACATGTGTTTTAATGGCAGCCAAACAAGACGTCAATAAAATAGAAAGTTTAGTTGTTGTGCTAGATGTAGAATTAGCAATGAATCTGGCTTTGTAAGGTTTTTTATGTAATTTAGGAATCCAATACATAATAGGAAGTTTTAGTTCTTTTTCATCGATTCGGACTATTAGACTGGAAATATTAGTAACATGATTGTTAACAATGTCTTTTTCAGAAGCAGTAGTTTTAGAATACGCATTAGTGCTATTAAGTTCTTTATGTAAAACGTTAATGTAATGGATACGTCATACAATTATGAATATTATTAGCCGCCTTGTCCGCTGGTACCAAAACAAATTTTGAGTGAAAAGCTAGAATATCCTTTTTTCAGATGTCTTAAAGTAAGTCTCGGTTTAGGTGGAAGAAGATGTTCATTTCCACGATAAAAATTAATACGTGAATCAATAATTTTGAAAATGTTACGTTTCCAAGTAGCTAGAGCATTACTATCAGCATTTTCACGGCGACACCATTTACTTGAAAAATCCTCAATTGTTTCAGCAATCTGACAACGACAAGCATTAAAATCAATTTCTGAGGGAATTCTGTATTTAGGTCCTTTTAAGAATAAATTACGAATTCTTTTGTCTGCAATAATATCAAAACTACCAGTGATAATATGGCCAAAATCTAAATTGCAGAAATTAGAAGTATTGCAGTCTCAAGTAGTTGGAGTATTAGACTGAATGTCTAAGTCAGAGACCACTTTGTTGTAATTAAATATGATATTTCTAACAGGTTTCTTATATTTATAGCAAATAATAGGTATCTCAGAGTTTTTGAAGTATAAAGGAACTGAATCAGTGACACGTTTATCACGTTTCAATGAACGCAGCCCCCACCCGACCCAGCGGCAAGGAGCCCAGGAGGACCCCAAAGAAAAACAGGACGTCGATACCTTTATTAAGGAAGGTAACTTTTAGGAAATGCCTGTCGTGGTCAGAAGTGTTGTCGATATGAGGTCTTAAGACGTGCTGAGTATAACTTTGAATAAGATAAGCCAACACGGAAAAATTAACCCATTAGATAGAACACAAGATATTTCCAACTTGCCGGTTTAGGTTAACCATTATTCATTTTCTAAGTGCTGAAAAGGGCCATAACTTGGTGCAAATGGGAGCCTTAGTTATGTAAATTGCCCCGCATATACTTTGTATGGATTTTGTGTGTAAATTTTGAAGCCCCTTGGTACAGGAAAAACTTTTAAAAAAAATTTCCCAAATTGCCCTTTTTAGGTTAAACCCCTTAAAGGGCGACGGACGGACGGGTTTAATTACATATGTCCCCGGGGGAAAAAACATTTTTTAAAAATGTGTTTTTTCAATTTTTTGGGAAAGCCCAAAACTAGTTACTGTTGTTAATTCTTTTCTTTACAATTTACAAACACAGCAGCCCTTTTTTGCATAATTATGATTTTACACAAGTAACACATATCTAAACATATAAATGAGTGTTAACATAATATACATAAAAACAGTCCCTCTGTATCACTTTAACTAAATTAGCAATGTATAGTAAACAAGCAATTATCATAGTATTGCAAGCAATTCATTAGCAATGTATAGTAAACAAGCAATTATCATAGTATTGCAAGCAATCCATAAGTCCCCTACCGGTAAGAGCCCAGAGCCATTGGCCATTCACTTATGTTTCTTTTTTAAGTAAATTTGTTGAAAAAGGTCTTTAAAAGTGATCACAGGAAACAGTTTTTATGTACAGACAGACAGACGGATTGAAGTCAACTCTAAAGTTATTTTTTAAACATCCCTGTTATCAAAATATAACATTTTTAAAAGCAAATTTTTTAAAAAGGAGATAACAATGTCATACATGATGTGAGTGTAACAAAGAACAATTAGTAATGAAGGTATATATATTGAATGTTTATTTTGAATTTAAAGTAAATGAAAGTTAAAAGAACGAATAGAAAAAAATAAAAGTTTAAGGAGGAGATAATTCTGGAAATATGGATGCTAGATTTATCACCTTGTCATATTATTATGATGTGGGAGTTTGAAGAAAATCCTATCATAATTGAAGAAGTTGGAGTTAAAATTACCAATTTCTCAAAAAAAAATCTAAGTTCAAAAGGGGCATAATTCTGGAAATAGTCTTGCTAGAGTATTGAACACTCACAAATGTGGAGTGATAATAAGAAACATTTATATGAAGTTTGAAGTAGATACATTCAGAAAAAAAGAAGTTATTAAAAAACACAATGTTTTTTTCATGAAAATTTTAAGTTCAAGGGAGGTAATTCTGATAAATTTTGCGATAGAGTTGTAAACCTTGTCACATATGATGTGGTTGATGACTAGCAACTTATATTTAAAGTTTGAAGAAAATACCTTAAGAAATAACGAACTTATAGTGAAAAAACTTAAAGACTAGAATCAGAAATCTTGAAATTCAGTCTATTTGTTGCCATAGCAACCAGAATTTTCAACATAGGAAGATAAGAAAAGGATGTGCATAATTTCCATACTGCCATCTACCCATATGTCAAGTTTCATAAAAATATTTTCAGTACTTTTTGCGTTATCACTTGATCCAGGTTATGTGTCAAATTTGCCATATTTTCAGTCTATTTAAATTTGTTGCCATAGCAACCAGAATTCTCAGCATAGGAAAAAAAGAAAAAGACGTGCATAATCTCCATACTGCCATCTATCTATATATTAAGTTTCATAAAAATATTTTCAGTACTTTTTGCGTTATCGCGGGATCCAGGTTATGTGTAAAATTTGCCATATTTTCAGTATATTTGTTGCCATATCAACCAGAATTTTCAACATAGGAAGAAAAGAAAAAGACGTGCATAATCTCCATACTGCCATCTATCCATATATCAAGTTTAATTAAAATATTTTCAGTACTTTTTGCGTTATCGCGGGATCCAGTTTTGTGGACGGACGGAGGGTAAACCTAAAGTCCCCTCCGGTAAACCGGTAGGGGACTAATAAAGTATATGAACATTTTGCACTTCCAAAGTTGTGATGTACAAAAAAAAACATCATGAGAATAAATACAGTACCTCTGTCAATAAATATTGGGACAGAAAAGCAATAAGCAAACAAATATCCTCCCTTCGAAACTAAATACTACTCTTACCAAGAACTAGACAAGAAGCTAACTCTTAATGTTAAGCAATATTTCTGTTGGTTTCATTAAAACAAACAACAAGAATGTCAGCCAAACAATTAAGACATTAATGGCATGGTAGCCTTTCCGGCATACGTAGGATGGCTCATATGAGCCACTTGGTCCGTTAATTGGAATAAGGGTGCAATCAATGCACCCAATGACATTTGGAAAATAACTGATGTCGAAAAAATTTCTCTTGGTTTCTAATAAAGCTGGACCTGACGGCATCTTAATTTGCTCCAACCTGATGGTTAGTGCCTCACACACTCTCCCCCACTATCCTGCTTGCAGATGACTTGGAATTCCATGAATATCGCTCGTCTCTGGCAAATATTCCCCCTTTGCCAAAAATCTAAGTGTTGTGAGTACCTGGAAATAAAAAAACTATATCTAAGAATGAAAGATTTTTTTCTAATTTTAGGTAACCTATGTCAAAAATAAATTTTTACAGCTGTATTAACTTTATTCTAACTTCAGATGACTTTATATTAGATTTTGGTAGGAACATATAATTGATTATTGAGGCCTTCTCCTTATGTTTAAGGTAGGGACCTATGGGTCAATGTTGCCAGGGTTAAAAATAGATTTTAACAATTTTTCTAGTAAAATATGATAAACAAGATCAACAAGGAAAGGCGGCGTTCAATGAACGCAACCCCCACATGACCCAGCAACAAGAACCATTGGCAAGGAGCCCAGGGGGACCCCAAACAAAAACAGGACAGGGCGTAAAAGCCTTTATAAGCTAACCAGAACCAAAGGTTCAGTGTGAGCAATTAGAAACACAGGGAGATACTCCGGCGTCTGAAGCATTCTTTGGTAATCTTGTATCAAATTTGCTCATGGTTATTTGATTGGACCCTTTTAGGGACCGCTAAAGCTTAAAAATAGAAATACCTTTAAACGTCTCCTTTCACAGAACTAACTGATGGATTATCACCAAATTTAGTCTGTAGCATTCTTATGTAGTGTTTTATCAAGTTTACTCATATTATTTTAATAAATTTGCCACTATTAGGGGCTGCTAAAGCTAAAAATAGAAAAACCTTTAAACATCATCTCCTACTGAAATAAATGATGGATGATCACAATTTTTTGTCTAGCATTCTTAAGTTATTTATATTATAAGCAGTTATTTCTGGTGAGCGACTCAGTGCCATCATTGTCCTCTTGTTTCTATATCTATTTGTGTTCAAAACTTTTAATGAACTGAATGCAAAATATTAAAGATAAAAAACATTGATTTTGTTCTTTTTCGTAGGTACAAATGTACATTTTGACATGCTTCTCACAATTGAAGTCCAAATTAATGAAAATATTGCTTTAGACATATGTATGGTGCCAGGTACTTTCAATTGTTCTCAATCTTATAATATGCCTGAAAGAATGTCGACATACATTGTTATGCACCTGATTGTCTGTCATTCGGTTATCATGGTTTTCTTGTCTTGTCTATATTTTTTTGAACCGAAGAAAGGAAGTTTGAAACTACTCCGCTAACAAGGCAATGTGCAGGTGTGACTAAATATCAAAAATTGTGTCCGCTCGGTATGGACCGATGGAAAGAATTAAAAAGTTTTTGGCAGGAATATTACTTTCATTATGACGGTGAGCAGAACACAAGCTCGGACTTCCAAAGATATAAACTGGCCCTGCCCCGGGGATAAATATTGATTTATAAAGACTTGTATAGGAGTTTCTGTGTCCCGTCTGCATCTTTAGAACAGGTTGAAAGATATTAAAATTTCTTGGCAGAAATGTTAACCATAATGAGCCAATTTGCAGAGTCTACTTAACAATGAAAGCTGTGGCATATATAATTCTCACTTAGTATTCATGTGACAAGAGAATAGCTCTTTTGCATTTATAAATATACATCTTTATATTGATAATTGAAATAAAACATGTTTTGGTCAAATGTTTTAATTGGTATATCCTCTCTGCTTAAAAATTATTTGTGATTACTTGAAACAAAATTGCATTCGGATATATATAGTCACGCCTATGCGGTGCTCTTTTTTGGGATATAGAAATGGGCTCTGTTTGTCACATTTTCATGTCCGATCTCTAACTAGGCACAAAGTTAACAATTATAGATGTGTCGGACTGAACACCCAGACATCTACCTCCAAAGTCAAAATTACGCTTTGATAACAAATCTTCACATGCTTTGTTATAGGGTATATTTTGTTCCCGATCTTTATCTTCAAAGTACAAGAGATTTTGAAATTACTCTACATGTTCACAATAATGATTACTTATCATGCGCGACACTCGGGGCCCCAACCTAAAAGGTCATGATGGTGAGACTTGGAAGTCAAAGGTAGTTACAGGGTATGATGCCAAGTCATGCCCATGCAAATAAAATGCCATTGGTGATCACCCACATACCTTGAGCAATGAAAAAGTTGCAATTTGTAACTGATTAGGAATTCAAAGAAAAGAATAATAGGCCCACAAAGCCATTGTATCTACATAGCTGCAATTTCCTACTTTGTTGTCTGGTCATGTTAGTAGTACTGAGTATAACTCGTCGTCGATAATACCACTGTTCCTCACTGTAGATATGTTATATTTCCTTACTTCAAGAAAGTATGCATGTTGAAGAGAAAACTTGAGTACAACTGTTCAATGTTTGTTTATTTTAATAAATGTTAAACTTTTTAACAAATTTAAATGTTCAAATAACATGATTGCAGATAACATCGACATGCATATACAAGTTATTTTAATATCCTTTGAACTTTGAGTATGATGTGCACATCTACCAATTACAAATCACTCTTATTTTTTATTAAAAAATGAAAAACACAAGTTCAGAGTTTGATCAAATCTGTGTCATTGATAAAGTGAAATAAACATACAAAATTATCAATTGCAATGTATAAATTAAAAATAGTATTCTCAAGTCTGTAAACTATATAAGAATGTAAACTAAATAATCGAGGGACAAAACACAGCCGCATATACAAGTGTTTATTGGCAGTATAACACTATTTTTTCTTCTTCTTTGTCTATAGTGCCAAAATCACGAGGAGTGTTAGAATTCAAATTAGAAATAAATAAAAACAAAAATTTATAAGAAAACCTCAATAATTTGTTCAAATAGAAAAATGTTTGAACCTCAATGTAGCTGATCATTTTCTTATGGCCTATTAACGAATGTATACTAAATCTGACAAAATGAAGAAATTTCCTTTTTTTGTTAAAAATCTTGGAGACCAAATGTTTACAAGTTAGTTTCATTTTAAACAGATGACAAAAAGAGTTTTTTTTCATTAACAGCTTCATTAATAGCTTTACAGCTGCACTTCAATAACAAATGCGGCATTTTCCTTTGTAGCCCTGTGCTCAGATGTGATCTTTTGTGATGGCAGTTAGTATTACAAGATAAATGTATATTCACTTCTTGATTTTCAACGAACTTGTATTAATATTTTTCCACTTTTTCTTCGTTTATTTAAGACAAATTATTATTGGTTTATTTCCAGTTTCTTCTTTACTGGTTAAAGATATATATATAAGTTAGTTTACAGTCTTTTCCTTGATTCACGATGGATATATATGGTTTGTTTCAACTGTCATCTTCATTGATTCAATATTGACATATGCATGTTGTGTGTTTCCTTTGTATACTTCTTTGATTCGAGTTCTCCTTCTCCAGTTAATAAAAGCGATAAAGATTAAATATTATGTTTCCCATTGTCTTGATAGACTGAAAATATGCAATTAAATGTGGTCTGTAGTCCAGTGTCTTAAGTACTGATGAAGGATAAGCTATATCGCCTTGTCCAAGTTTCTGGTTAACTTGACGCAGATTGCCATAGACAGTGCCTTTCCCCCCATTTAATATGTTAAGTAATTCATTGAAGAAAGACATCATCGGTAGCTCCTTGATGATCTGAAAATATTTACAAAATTTTAAAGACATCATTCAACTGCATTGTATCATGAAGAGAATATAAGAAAGTAAGTTAAAAGTCAGTATTTGAACATAATTCTGTCAATTGCATGATATTGCATGCATGTATGACATAATTTATTTACAATCTTACAATCTAGATTGACTGTAAGATCACGGCTGTACAGTGCTTGTGAGGCAAATCAACACTTTCATCTTAGGGCAAGATGTTATGGCTTAAAAGTATAAAACTGAGCTTATAACACATACAGACTATCACTCACATTACAAATGTTTCACTTCAAAATATTAATATTAAAAAAAATTACATATATAAATAATACATGTGTGTATTGCCATGAGTATGGAGGGGTCAATGAGACTGGATTTACTATGCAATTGATTATAGCAAGTATCAAAACTCAGCTAAATATTGCCCTCTTAATGAAATAGACGTTTGCGAAATTTGAAGTAAATTTAATACTTTATCACAGGAGAAACATGAATTTATTGTTGATAAAAAAAACAACAACTGATAGAACAACAACTACAGAATAAAGAAAAAAAGCAATCAGGCATTTTCAGGATAGTCCGGAATTGGAGAAAATAGACAAAAACAGAATCTCTAAAGAAAGTCCAACACAACAAAATTGAAAATGTTGCAGGCTCGGTTTAATTGAGCCTGTTCATAAAAAGTCCAGTTTTAGTGGTCCCCAGCTCGTAGGATTTTCAGGAATATTAATTTTGTAACAAATTGGCTTATTACCAATCAAATTCATTGAAATACTAAACTTGAGTAACAAAATTGTTGATTTTATCATGTTTCACAATTTAATAATTCATATATTATTAATAGAATATACCAAAGATATAAATTGAATAAGTATTGTTTAATGAAAACGAAACAAAACCTTGACAATAAATAAAAAAAATACTTTTTTGGAAAGGGGGTAGTGGAATTGTCGGGGGGGGGGGGTTAGTATAGGGCAGACATGACCGTTTAACCAAATAAAACTCGCCTCTATAACAGTTCCATAGGCATATTTCAGAAGTTGATATGTTTCATAACTTTTTTACGTTATTTTTTTCAGTATACGCAACGTGCGAGTTTTTCTTCCAACATCTAGACAAGTCCATTTTGAAACGCGCCTTCCAGACAAATTGTCTAATAAGCTTGGCAAAATATTGTTAATGGACAACCCATATAAATTTACAAATTAAAGTCTTTTTAAAGATTTTAAATTGTTAAATAAAGTTATGATCTTCAGATGAAAAGCGTAATAACGTTAATGTAAACAACTTGAACAGGTGCTCGTTTCTCCTCGGTGAAGAGCGGTGGTAACTTACTGTTTTACATTTCATACGTTTACAAAATTTGATAAAGGCTGTAATTAGCTAAATAGAAGGTATGATAATGTTAAAGCAACCGTTTAAATTACCCGAATATGGGCAGGAATAGCTTGACCCTTAAACGACGGCCTCTCAGTATCTTTTTTCACCGATTCGGTGATTTGCATGATCGATTTTCTGGGAAATCTGTACCGGCTTATCAACTCGTCGTTAGTATACACGTCCAGCACCTGTGACCTGTCCCTGAAAACTTTCTCCCGGCGCAGGGCCCTCCTTCTTTGAAATACTATCATGAACGCTGCAATGTTTGATTTCGGAATGGTTTTGACTTAGGACAATCTTAAGATACCTTTAAAACACTCCTAGACTTAGGACTGCTTTTGGTCACAAATATAGGAGTCATAAAGTAGGACCTTTGTTAAGACTTTCTTTGAAACGCAAAATTATCACAATTTTTGTCTTAACACAAACTCACAGACTCATGACTCCATGAAACGCAGCCCAGCTCTGAAGGGGTGGAATAGAGCTCTAGTTGCATTTTCTAGCTGCTGAGAAGATGTTGTGCCAGCACTGCTACACTGGCTGTTGAAGGCTGATGCTGCTTCTCAGGGGCTGCCACTGTCATTTCACAAGTTGACTGCCTCTCTTAGTAGAACTTGTACTCTGATTTGATTTGACATGCTGAAACAATTTGATTTGACATGCTGAAACAATCAGCTTTAACTTCAATATGTGTTATTTTAAGGTCTGTTCTCTTCTTCCACAATTGACAATCTTATCATGTTACTGTGAGGACTATTAATTTCGGCCATATTTGGCAAAATTTCATATAAGTAGTGTTTCTTTCGCGGTCAATTATTTTTATTATTTTTAGCTCACCAGAGCCGAAGGCTCAGGGTGAGCTATTAGTATCAAAGGGGGATGCTCCGTCGTCCGTCGTCATGTGTCAACAATCGTCTTCTTCTCTGAAATTACTGGGCAGATTTACTTCAAATTTGGTCTGTAGCATCCTTGTGACAGTCACACTTGAATTTGCTCATGTCATTCCAATTGGCCCCTTTTAGGGGTCAGCAGAGCTAAAAATAGACAAACCTTTAAACATCTTCTTCTACAGAACTAATGGATGGATGATCAACAAACTTTGTAGCATTCTTGGTAGTCTTTTATCAAGTTTGCTCATATGAATATCATTGGCCCTTTTAGGGGTCGCTATAGCTAAAAATAGAAATACCATTAAACGTCTGTTTCTTCAGAACTAATTGATGGATGATCACCAAACTTTGTCTGTAGCATTCTTTGGTAGTCTTTCATCAAGTTTGCTCATATTAATTTGATTGGCCCCTTTTAGGGGTCTCTAGGGCTAAAAATAGAAAAACCTTTAGACATCTTCTTCTACAGAACTAATAGATGGATGACCACTAAACTTTGTCTGTAGCATTCTTGGGTAGTCATTTATCAAGTCTGCTCATTTTAATTTGATAGGCCCCTTTTAGGGGTCGCTTTAGCTAAAAATAGAAATACATTTAAACGTCTGTTTCTATAGAACTCATTGATGGATGATAACCAAACTTTGTCTGTGGCATTCTTTGGTAGTCTTTTATCAAGTTTGCTCATATCAATTTGATTGGCCCCTTTAAGGGATCTCTAAAGCTAAAAATAGAAAAACCTTTAGATGAGCCGTGTCACGACAAAACCAACATAATGGGTTTGCGACCAGCATGGATCCAGACCAGCCTGCGCATCCGCGCAATCTGATCAGGATCCATGCTGTTAGCTTACCAACCCTATTACAAGTAGAGAAACTGATAGCAAACAGCATGGATCCTGATCAGACTGCGCGGATGCGCAGGCTGGTCTGGATCCATGCTGGTCGCAAACCCATTATGTTGGTTTTGTCGTGACACGGCTCAAATGTCTTCTTCTACAGCACTAATTGGTGGATGATCACCAAACTTTGTCTGTAGCATTCTTAGGTAGTCTTTTATCAAGTTTGCTCATACATGTATTAATTTGATTGGCCCCTTTTAGGGGTCTCTAGGGCTAAAAATAGAAACACCTTTTACAGAACTAATTGGTGGATGATCACCAAACTTTGTCTGTACCATTTTAAGGTAGTCTTTGATCAAGTTTGCTCATATTAATTTCATTGGACACTTTTAGGGGCTGCTAAAGCTAAAAATAGAAAAACATTTAAACATTTCCTTCTACAGAACTTATCGATGGATGATCACCAAACTTTGTCTGTAGAATTCTTCGGTAGTCTTTTATCGTCTTTTGCTCATATTAATTTGATTGGCCCCTTTTAGGGGCCTCCAAAGCTAAAAATAGAAAAACCTTTGAACATCATTTCCTACTGAAATCACCATTAAATGTTTGTCTGTAGCACTCTTAAGTAGTCTTTTATCAAGTTTGTTCATGATTATTTGATTGGCCCCTTTTAGGGGCAGCTAAAGTTGAAAATAGAAATACCTTTTAACGTCTCCTTCTACAGGAGTAATGGATTGATGATAACCAAATTTTGTCTGTAGCATTCTTAGGTAGTCTTTTATCAAGTTTTTTTCATATTAATTTGATTGGCCCCTTTAAGGGGCCACTAAAGCTAAATGTAGAAAAACCTTTGAACATCATCTTCTACCGAAATATTTGATGGATGATCACCAAACTTTGTCTGTAGCATTCTTAGGTAGTCATTTATCAAGTTTGCGCATTAGTCATATTAATTTGATTGACCCTGTTTAAGCTAAAGCTTTAAGTCCCCAGGTCATGGCATTTCTTCAAATTATAGTTTAAAGATATTCTATGCTCAAATTTAATATTATAAAATATTGACAATGGATACACAGTCTTTTTATAAATATAAAATAAACGTGTTTTGACACACAAAGAAGATATGTTATGTTTTAAACTCTTTACACTATAGGAGGTCACAATATAAATATTTAAAAAAAAAAATTTCTTTTTTTATAGAAAAGACCAACTTTACTTGGCCTATGATAGGATATGCAGCTTCCCATACATAGTTTATTCATTCGTTTATCCAAATTAGACATTTTCAGTAAGAATTTCATGAATTTCAATAAATTTTTATGATATAGGATATTCTTTCATAATGAAAGGGAAACAACTCATGTTGAAATGTGTACATATGTTATTCAATTTTTCCAAAAGAGGTTAACGTCTTAATGTCATGACCTGTTTATGATGTGTAAATATTATACTGCACTAGAAATCGGACATCATATTGCATCATTGTAAGGTCAGTTGTAGGTCAGTAGCCAGGGAAAAAAAATAGGCCTAAAGAAACATTAAATTTGTTTCTCCTGTACCTGACTAACAAAGATGAGTTTATATGCTCAATTTTGTTATTGAATTTTGTTAAAAATTGTATTTTTTTTCTTGAATTGGATTTAAACTTGGAAAAAGCACATTTCAATAAATTTTAAAAAAATGGGACAGACTGTTGAACTTGAGTTTCATTTGCATAATTGAATTTTGGTATCAGTGGAACTGTTTTTGATATTTTTGAAACCATTGCACATACTTTCTTGTTTTTGTTGTACAGAGACTTGAAATTTGGAATGATGTACAGAGACTTGAAATTTGGACCAGGAATGTAATTTCTGATGCGAAATGAATTAAGATATCAACTGACTACTTTTGATATTATTATTTGATATTGTTTGACCTAGTTTGTCGTTTTTTGATGTACCTGCTGGAAATTTGGACAAGTGGTTGAATTTCTGATCCTGAATTGAATTTTGATATGAACTGGCCTACTTTTGATATATTTGATATCGCTTTATCTACTTTTTTGTCTTTTATGTACAGATTTGAAATCTAGACCAGGGGTGTAATTTGTGTAATTTTTGATGTTGAATTCAATTTTGATACCAGCTGACCTACTTTAGGTATTATTGACACCATTTGACCTACTTTCTTGTATTTTGACATTATGATTTTTAAATTTGGACCAGGTTTGTAAATTCTGATGCCGAAATGAATTTTGATATCAACTGACCTACTTTTGATATTTTTGATATTGTTTGACCTTAATTCTTGTGTTTTTTGACATACAGACTTGAAATTTGGACTAGGGGTGTAATTTCTGATGCTGAATTGAATTTTGTTATCAACTGGCCTACTTTTCATATTTTTTACAATGTTTGACCAATTATCCTTTTTTGAGGTACAGTTATGATACCATACAGAATGTATTAAAAATTTGTTGTCCTCTAACATCTACACCTTACATGTTTTGCATGTTACATTTTGTGTTTTCAAAAAAGTTATAAAAAAAATTAAGTCAAATTTAATCCTGCTCCAGTGGTCATTTATTCTGCATTTATTCTACATAGTCTCATAGGAACACTCTTGCAACATACATATTTTTAACAAAGCCTTTCCAAATTATTAGGGCAAAATATTTCAATTTATATTTTTAATAATGAAATGACGGGTTAGATGAGTGATCTAGGGCCATCTTAGTGGCCCTATTTTTTATTATAAAGAAAAAAAGTTAAAACAATCAGTGTTGTGAAAGTATATTACTAGAGGGGCAAGTTAAAGTTGAGGTGAACTTGCCGAAAGAGCTGGACTTGCCTTTCAGCAAATTCTTTTAAAAAATAATTTCCAACACTGTAAAGCCATTGTTTCTGGTGAGCGACTCAGGGCAATGATGGCCCTCTTGTTATAGATTGTTTTTTTTTTTTCATTATGACTTTTATAAAAGTTCATTCTCTTTTGTGATTATATTGCGATAAGTAAGCAAATATTCATATTTTTACGAATTCAGTATCATTTTCGTTTAAATAATTGGAGCATTTAATGATAATTAAAAATGATATTTGATCTTTATCTACACACAGTAAGACTGATTAGATTAAAGGATGACGACAGGTTAACAGAAATCAGAAAGGTAAAAATATATCGCTAATACGTATTATTTGGATGCAAAGCAGGATAAATTTAAGACTTCTTTCCTTGTTTCAATACATTTTTTTTTACATTTTCCTCAAATGGAAAGACAAATATATCTTAAAAGCATCAGGAAGACATAGTATCGGATATTGCATTGCGGTCTTTCTTACAGAACTTGATTTGCACTATTAAATAAACACAGAACTTCAAATAGTTAAAGTTACATTAAATAAATTTCATAAAAAAAGAATTGGCGACATTTCATTAATAAATTGGGTTTCATATCGACTCGAGATCTTATTTTGGTGTCCAGACAACCAAAATGAGTTTAATGAGCATACAAATGTGCAACCTCATTGTGGCGAATTCGGAAGTACAATTTCTGTCTGCATGAGAAACTCATCCGTACATCAATATTAAATCAACAAACATGACTATAAGTAGCAGTCCTAATTTAACGGTATATTTCCGCATTGTAACGGATATTTTCATACAAATTTAATCCTTTTTATGAGATGATAATTTTTTCTGAACCACAGGCCTAATGCACCGTGAAGCTTAAACGGTAAAAGTGAGTTTGCACAAGAAAATCTTATATTTGCTGTGATCCGGATAGCAACTATAACACCGTGACGTAGCTATACACGAGCTGATTATAGTCTTCATTTGCATGTTAAAATTCGTATACGAACTTTAGTGGTACCGTGGGGTTTTCCATTTAAAATCCTAATTTATGAACAATATTTGATGAGATTTACAACGATACTGTTAAAAAGGTTAATGAAACTGTTGAATGCTTGGTTTTTAGGCCGACGACATAAATATTTTAACATATTTATTTAATGTAGCTTTCATATTTAGACTCTACTTAATATGATCTTTCACGTCTTGCTTTCCTTGAATGACGATTACGGCGTGCAAATGGCGTGAATTTTCGAAAAGGGAGGTCACTGTTGTATGATCACCGCAGTTTTTGTACGATTAATTCCGATAAGTGGCGAAAATGTGGAAAAATTCCCTTGATCGCGATTAAAGAGTTCTTGCCCCTTAATATTCACAATTTCTAGACATTGTTTGATTATACAATGTCAGATGATCAAACATAATAAAAAGCACCAGACAACGAACATTTTTAGCATAAACACTGAATAATGGAAAAAAGCGAAAGCCCAAAGTAATCATGACATGCGAGCGATTAATCATCCATCGATTATTCATCCAGCGTGTAATTTTCGGTATACAAAAGGAAGTAGGGAATAAAAATATTCTATTTTAAATGAATTGTACAAAAAAAGGAATGCAAGAAGAACTAAACCGTACATAGCTTGTATTGAGTATTAAGATAGGTAGATAACACAAAATAGTTTAATATTTCAAATCAGTGCGATAAATGACTTATTCAGGACAATAGAAATGGAAGTATATGTATATAATATTTATGTATATGGATACCTGTAGACTCACTTTTGGCTCTTGTGGAATGGGCGTGTCTGATATGAAGAGTTATATTGCTAATCGCTCTAAAGACCTGAAAGATGGATAAAACACAAGTTTGATATTTGTAATTTTGTTGTTCGTATGCAGTTCATCACAGGAAATGAAGTTTTAAGAAAATTAATTAAGGAGAAAGTAAAATAATCTTATTTGTTTTGCAAGAAATACAATTGACTGAGTATTTACTGCGTTCATTGAACGCCGCCCTTCCTTGACATGAAACTTCATAGGATGATAGATCTCATTAAGAAGAAGTGCAGTGCACAAGAACTGGTACTCTGCATTTCTTATTTTATGAGTTATTGCCCTTTGTTAATTTTCATACTTTATTTTTGTCCAGACCTTTTCTCCTAAGTATAAAAACTATGGACATGAAACTTCATAGGATGAAAGATTTCATAATGAAAAAATCCAGTGCACAAAAACCGGTACTCTGCATTTCTTAGTTTTTGAGTTATTGCCTTTTGTTAATTTTCATACTTTACTTTTGTCTAGGCCATTTCTCCTAAAGTATAAAAGCTACGGGCTTTAAACTTCACAGGATGATAGATCCCATTAAGAAAAGTGCAGTGTACAAGAACTGGTTCTCTGCACTTCTTTATTTTCTTCATTTTGTCCTGGCCATAAATTCTCCTAAACTATATTGTTCACAAGGCGACACATCCGACTCGCGGAGTTCTAGTTTTTTTCTTAATATTATAATATTACTATTAAATTATTGAATAATTTTTTTAATATTCTTTTCTTTAATATTTACGTTTCAATGTAATTACATTAAACGTTAAACAAACCTTTTTATTTTTAAAATGTCATTCCTACATTTGCTGATGCTACAAATTAACATTACTTTATATTTTTTTCTTATTACAGTGACTGTTTTAGATTGAAATCAGTATATCCCTTTTTAGCTCACCTGTCACAAAGTGACAGTGACAGGGTGAGCTTTTGTGATCGCTTTTCATCCGGCGTCCGTCCGTCGTCCGTCCGTCCGTCGTCCGTCCGTCCGTAAACTTTTTACTTTAAAAGACATTTCCTCATAAACCACTAAGCCAATTTCATCCAAACTTCACAGGAATGTTCCTATGGTGGTCAACTTTAAAAATTGTTCAAGGAATTTAATTCCATGCAGAACTCTGGTTGCCTTGGCAACAGATAGAAAAAACTTAAAATATCTTCTTTAAAAAAAAACCAAAAGAGGTAGAGCTTAGATATTTGGCATGAAACATCTTCTAGTGGGTGTCTATCAAGTTTGTTCAAATAAAAGCCCTAGGGTCTAAATTGGTCCCGCCCCAGGGGGTCATTGATTTTCCCTTTATGCATATAGTAAAAACTTAAAAAAACTTCTCTTAAAGAACCCAAAGAGCTAGAGCTAAGATATTTAGCATGAAACATCTTGTAATGGATGTGTACAAAGTTTGTTAAAACAAAAAGCCCTGGGGTCAAAATTGGGCCCGCCCTAGGGGGTCATTGATTTCTCTATATGCATATAGTAAAAATTTAAAAAATATTCTCTTAGAGAACCCAAAGAGCTAGAGCTAAGATATTTAGAATCAAACATCTTCTAATAGGTGTCTACCAAATTTGTTCAAATAAGAGCCCTAGGGTCGAAATTAGCCCCGCCCCGGGGGTCATTGATTTTCCTTATATGTGTATAGAAAAAACTTAAAAAATATTCTTTGAAAAACCCAAATAGCTCGAGTTTAGATACTTAGCATGAAACATCTTCTAGTTAGTGTCTACAATGTTTGTTCAAATAAAAGGCTTGGGGTCAAAATTAGCCCCGCCCCGGGGGTCATTGATTTTATTCATGTGTATAGCAAAAACTTAAAAAATCTTCCTTTAAAGAACCCAAAGAGCTAGAGCTAAGATATTTAGCATGAAACATCTTCTAATGAATGTCTACCAAGTTTGTTCAAATAAAAGCTCTGAATCAAAATTAGCCCCACCCCAGGGGTCATTGATTTTCCTTATATGTGTATAGCAAAAACTTAAAAAATCTCCTTTGAAAAAACCCAAATAGCTAGAGGTTAGATACTAAGCATAAAACATCTTCTAATGGGTGTCTACCAAGTTTGTTCAAATAAAAGCCCAGGGGTCAAAACTGGCCCCGCTCTGGGGGCCTATATACAGGTGAGCGACTTCATGGCCCTCATGTTTGCTTATCTGTTCAGCAAAACTTCAAGTCCTGCGTAGAAACATTAATTTGCATTATTCATCTTCCCACTGTTAAGTCGAGTATGCTTATCACTGTCAAATGAAAAAAGGCATATGTAAATTCAAAACTAGAACCTCAGAAATGATTTAATACTTTGAAAAAAGGATAGTAGTATCTTTAATTATAGCATAATGTTACGAGCCAGGCGTAACGAGAAAGAAAAGCCAGCAACAAACTTGTAACAATAACAAATTTATTACAGAAAAATTATTAAAGAAAAATTAAAGAACAATTTATGTTTACAAATACCTGAAGTCCAAATAAAGATATAAATTTCAAATGTCTAGTCTGATCCTGGAATGATCCCTTTTTGAATAGCACAGTTAAATCCAAGTAAAATCCAAGAACACGTTAGAATAAATTCCTACAATAAAATCCACAAGAATAATTTTAACTATTTTAAAATAATCCAAGCTCCAATAAATCACTTAATATCCAAGTTGAATAATACTCCAAATATATTGATGACTTAAAAGGTAACTGATGACTTAAAAGATCATTGATGACTTAAAAGGTAAAAGTAATGAAAAATGTCACTTTATATATTAAAGTTATATTCCTGGTCAAATTCATCAAAACAGATTGTCAAATTAACGCCTTATTGTTATCAAATGCATTATTTCACTAGTATTGACAAAGTTTTCCAACTTAGAAACGCTCTCCGTAACATTTCTGACCATTTAAAAAAATTTT
>NW_026854112.1:0-13684 GCF_026571515.1 Ruditapes philippinarum
AAATACTGTAAAATTGTATTGCACATGTTGAACAACATTGCACAGAGTGTAATTTCTCAAAACAATGACCATGCAGCTCAAATAAGTTAACTGTTGACTCGAGCTCACAGACTGATGGGGAATACTTTGAGGTTGATATATGGAGGTAATGGTTTTGATATATATAAATATTTGTTTGGCTATAGCTCAAGATGTGTTTGTATACGTGAATGTGTCACATTTCTGTTTTCTGAAACTTAAGCCACTTTTAATTTTAAAAAAATCAGAATAGAATAAATAATAAAATAAAACAAGAAATGTCGAACGAAATATACTAGTAATAATCAAATCCTTTTTTTTATTAAAATTTTAGCTCTTTATATATATTGATAGAGGTTAAAATTGTAGCTGTTAAACCATTTTTTTTTATACTGGAGGCAGATAATGTGTAACAATCGTAATTATTATATTTCTTTTTTGTGTGTGTTCTGACAACAGTGTTTGTGCATGCAGCAGTCTGCCCATCTGTTAGCTGGCAAATGTAAGCTTCAATATATAAATACTGTAGTAGTATGTTTTGTGCAAGGTCATTGTCCAAAGGTCAAGGTTAGACTTGGGGATATATTTGGATAACTTACTGTAATATTCAATTTTACCATTTGAGAAATTTTATATTAGCATGATATAACAATCTGTAAACACATTGTAAACATACTAGATCAACACCAAATTGAACATTTTGTCACCTCAGTGCAGTAACAGATTAACCCATTACTGCATTAATGATAAATTGGTGTATTGTGTAAAAGATTTTGTTCTACTTCAATGTATTTCTGTTATAAATATAAACACATACAGATTCAAACATATTCAAAGAATAGGTAACTAAATGGTCAATTAAAAAACATTTTCAGAAACCCCAATTACAATGAGATGTAATATTTAGCCACTACTGTAGGTAGTAAATAAGATATATAAGGACATAATGTGATATAATAGTCGCTCACCAATGTAGGTAGGTATAATTAATTAGATATTTCAAGACTAAATAGTTTGTAATAGTGGCCCACCAGTGTAGGTAGGTATTAATAATAAGATATTTCAAGACTAGATTGTTTGTAATAGTGGCCCACCAGTGTAGGTAGGTATTAATAATAAGATATTTCAAGACTAGATAGTTTGTAATAGTGGCCCACCAGTGTAGGTAGGTATTTATAATAAGATATATTAAGGCTTAATAGGATTTAATAGTAGGCCACCAGTGTAGGTAGGTTATTTCAAGACTAGATAGTATATCATAAATGGGCACCAGTTTAGTTGGGTAATAATAGTTAGGGAGATAAGGACTAGGTGGTATGTTTGTTTGTCACCCACTTGTGTAGTTAGGTAATAATAATGAGATATATGAGGACATAAAATGATGCAATATTTAGCCACCAGTGTTTATAAGATATATAAGGACAAAGTATGATGTTATAGTGGTAGATAATAATAATTGGCTATATGAATAGTTATTATAATAAGATTTAAATTCATTTAACAAACATTCATATAATTAAGTTCAAAACTAAATACTTTATTTTAATCATGTAATGAGTGCTTGCTTTTTTATAAATGAATATATTGTTTGAGAGCGGATAATACAACTTAATGACAATACACATTTGATAAGTACTTACAGTAGCTCCACTTATTACCAAAAGACTTATCGTCTTACTTAAATCATCCAATGCACTTAAAATGAAAACCATGCAAAACTTGCCATAAAATACATTCATGTAATTACCTAAAAGTTTTTATATACTTCTATTTCTTTCCTTTTTAATGTATACCGTTACATACCTTCTATTTTTGATTGCAGTCTATATTCAACATGATTTAGTTTCTGAAAACTGTTGAACACAATGTTATCACTATCGTGTATTTTTGTACTTTTAATAAAAGGAAAACTGGAGATTGGTCCTTGCTATATTTGTTAAAGAATGTCAATTTTTCAATTTTGCATTTATGTGTAATAAAACTGGTTCAGGATGCAACTTATGTTTTTGTTTTTTACCATAATTATCCCTTTTTTTTACAAATGTTCTTGCAAACAGGTGCATGACATATTTTACCAGGCAATATTTAGGATTGCCTATCATCCAGTGTTGACCATTTATTTTGAAGAAATATATGACAATATATTTGGATATTTTCTTAATTTACTTTGTTGTCTTTGCATTGGCTTTTGTTGTCTTTGCATTGGCTTTCCAGTATAAATTACCAGAAATTTAACTGATGACTTCATGACTTCTAACCTTAAATGGTTTCTGAATCATGGGTAATAGAAAATGACAATAAAATACGATATGTGCAAATTCCTAGTAATGATATTAAAGATTACTGCTGCAACGATACTACATGTATTTTATGGAGTGCACTTTCAAAGATTGCTTCACGTAATCAAGTTAGTGACTGCTACTACAATTACGATATTTTACCAAATTTATTAATGAGGATTGTGTCATTATTTATCAAATGTACTATGGAAGAAACGCTTCCTAAGTGATTGCTGCTGCAGTTATGACATTATACCAATCGTAAATAAGTACTTCAAGAAATGAGAACAGTGATTGATACTAAAATTATGATATTTTACCAAAATGATTGCTTCTAAAAAAATAGTACGTGCTGTTTAACATTCATGATATTATATATCAGATACATGAATTACTTCATTAAATTAGGTAAGTAATTACTGCTACAATTAGTAGATTGTTCTAAATGAGTTGTTAAGGGTTGATTCATAGAAAGGGGTCAATATATGCTTATACAAATTCACATATGAAAGTTATCAAGAGAGTCTGAAAGAGGCTGTTTCTAATAGTGTTGTTTCAATGACATTCAAAGAAAAAGTGGTGTTTTTTCCCGGAAGTTCACTTTGACACAGTGGTGAATTTCTTAAGGTTTTTTTGTAAAGCTGATGATTCAGAGAGTATATCTATCATTTTCGAATACTTGTATAGAAATATTTTAGGGACTTTGTCAGAATTTTATTCAAAAGACAAGTTTTTGAAAGAGGATAGTGTTCGGACATTTTGAAGATCTCCAGAAAGCTCATTTCATTCTTAAAAGGCTGATTGGAGAAAGGCATTATAGTAGAGGGATGTTTTTGTTAGTAATTGCGCAAACTGTACCAAAAGGAGGGACAAGAGATTATAGGTACTGTCTATTCAGGAGTAAATATGAAATGTTGATATTAATGTAACAATTGTATTCATTGTATTTGTGAATTGATATGTGAATTGCATGAATTGTCTACTGTAAAATATTTATTATAACTGTTTCGTTTATCATTATAGGTTCTTCCTTCATATTGCTTAATAAATATAGAACCTCATCACTGAGCGTTTCTGTCACTGAACCTCCCACGTGTAAGTGATATCAGCCGCGCCATGACAAAACCAACGAAATAGGTTTGCGACCAGCATGGATCCAGACCAGCCTGCGCATCCGCGCAGTATGATCAGGATCCATGCTGTTGGCTATCAGTTTCTCTACTTGTTATAGGGTTTGTAAGCGAACAGCATTGATCCTGATCAGACTGCGCGGATGCGCAGGCTGGTCGGATCCATATGCTGGTCGCAAACACATTACGTTGGTTTTGTCGTGACACGGCTCATATGTCCTATTGACTAAAACTCAAACACTTTCTAAATCAGAGACATTTAATGTATTTTGACGTCTCTGATAACATTTAAAATTGTTGCTCCATATTTTTGAATGAAGCACGTACATATCCTTTAAATGATTATACCCAATAAACACTTAGAAATATTAGTGAAAGAAAACGTCTATGTTCGGTTTTATCTCCTCCTCATTATGTAAAAAATATTTTACATGTACAAAAGTCATATAAAATTAAGTTTAATTATGACTGAATGTGTCTAAAGTTTCTCATCGTGACAGGAATGAAAAAATTACATTACACCTTCTCACCATAAGGGCGGTGTTACGGGTTTTACCGTAGCCTTACGGTTTCTACCGAAACCTCTCCTCACTGGTGTCCCCGTAATGTACCTACCGCTAATGGTGGGTCAATAGCGATTACCCATAAAGTTAAGTATGCCAAATTATGTATATTCATATTTATCTTCCGTGTTTGATTTCCCGGTGATAGGCTAACTATTTGAAAATAAAACAGGTATGATTGCAATAAACATTCAAAACCCGGCGTGCTTTGTGCGTTTTTTTTCTTACAAAATAAGGGTGCATATACGGAGATAGATGCTAAATAAAATATGATGAATGTTGGGCAATATTCATTGTAAATAACAGCCTTGATCCTTTCTGAGCTTACTGTCAACTACTCACACTGCATGCCTTGAGGCGATTTGCTCTACAAAAGGTGTTAAATCATATACTGGCATCATCATATACGGTTCTCAATAAAACCTTTGTAAGGGCTAACATTTTGGTACTTTATACTATGTACAGTATCATTCAAGTTCCCAAGTTACTTATTGATTCTTTAATTTGCCAAAAGATATAATCCTGAATACATTTCTGAAGCAAAACCTTTCTAAAGGATTTAAAGAAAATGGAAACAATCAAACACAAAAAACAAATATGTATGTGAGTATTAATATATTTATTTTTTGCAGCAAAGCTCGGTCGGGTTTATGTGATCAAACGATTTGAAAGCTTATTTAGATAATAATGACTGAAGCACACATGTAAAGATTAGATATTAAGCTTTTCAAGCTTTACATTTTAAGTGCTAAGAAGTAAATATCCTTGCTTATGGTGAAAATTAAAGTGGATGTAGAAACGTGTATTTTTAAATCTGCACCTATAATGCACCAGAAGCCACCATTTACTTCGATTTTTCCACCAGACCCCTGTCAGGGAGGGGCCATGTTACTATACCCCCCCCGCTAAAAAAATATTGGTTCTCCCTGGTTTAACTAATAAAATACTATGATTGACGATTACGTTTTTGTAATAAAATCAAAAAGCTGAGATTATGTAAAAAATATAGTTATTTTCATTTGATTTTGCGTTGTATTATAAATTAAACAGAGATTGGAAAGAGGTTTAGCGAGCCTTTGGTTCTATTCAAAATTTATTACGGCTTCGTGTTTTATAATTGCTACTCGTTATACTAGTCTGACCCTCCGAACTTTAACTTCCGTGTTTAACATCAATAGCCTTTGTTAAATAACAAAAACATCAAAAATATATAGAAATGTATTTACATAAAATCGTTTTAAAACGCGGGTGTTTGATATGAGAATCTGTAGGAAAATAAGTCTTAAAGATTTCGGTGGCTAGCTACACGGATACCCTATGTAATGTAACCATGGTAAGTGTTTGTTTTCGTTATCTGTCTAATTTTTTCTAATCTTTGTTATTCAACTCTTATTCTTTTGTTTGCCGAGCATTAATTATATTAATCATTTGTTGCACTTGTGATGAATCAATATTCGACTTGTGCCGGCCTTATCACCATAAAAGTCTGGAAAGAAAGCAATGAAATAAAGAAACAATTAAAAAATAAATAATTGAAAACCACATATTCGGTTTATTGAGTGTATTAATACGGGGCATTTTTTACAGCTGTCAGCCAGCACTTAACATCTGCTTTTGTATCAAAATCTGAACTTTTAGGACTGTTATGTTTATACATACATGTATATGATATATATCATATCAGTGTTTATTGCATTGCATATTGTATGTTTCAGTTCGTGCTGTATGTATTAAGATGTACTGTTATGATTGTGCTTTTGCATATATCTGGCGGAGAAAGACTGACACACAATGGCACATGTGACATATGTGACTGTTCTAGAAAATATATTGTAGATTGTTCTAATAGGAACCTCACCTACATCCCACGTGATATAGCTTATACAACGCGGGTACTTAATATGGCTTCTAATTTTCTTCAACGATTGGATGAAGGCGTGTTTGAAAATTTGACGATGCTGATAAGGCTTGACTTACATAACACAGCATTGAAAAAAGAAAATGTGTCCTCCAAGGCCTTTAAAGGTCTTGTGCACCTAAAGTTCTTGAATATTTCTCAGAACGATCAGTTTCCACTGACAAATGTGTCTAAACAACCTGAATTATTCGAACACCTTCCATCTCTTGAAGAGTTGCGGATGTATGGAACAACTGGAACGTACAATATTAAATATGGATACCCCGATGTCAAACTGAGTAAGATGGTAAATTTAAAAGAGCTGTGGATTGATGGACTTACAAAATTACCTTTTGGTCCGGCATTCCGGAACATGACAAATTTAAGAATATTGCGAGTGGCTGGTGATTCTATCGAACCATCGTGGAGAAGCAAAGAATTTTGTATGATAGAGGAATTAGAAGATGGACTACTTGATAATCTGGTGAATGTAACCCATTTGTACATCAGAAAATGCTTTGTCAATAATATAGGCAAAAATGTTTTCCGAAACATGGAAAACTTGGAATACCTTGACATGTCCATCAACAAGAGGTTGGGATTTAAGCAATTATTTCAATCGTTTTGCTCATTGCCTATGAAAACTGTGAGTCTTATTTTAAATGAAGTTACAACTAGATCTTCTACCATGTGCGGCAATGCTATAACAACGGATATGGCAAAGTGTATTAAAGACAAATCTATTAGGGAGTTACAGCTTAATCAGAATGTCATTTTCTATGTAGAGAAAGATGTGTTTTCTATATTTCCTAAAACGCTTCAAACTGTAAGCATTAGAAAAAATGAGTTTCATCTAGGTATTTACATGTTCTATGTTTCTGACTTGACAAATTTAACTTCCTTAGACATGTCTTACCAATTTTTTACACAGCATACATCAATATGGCACAATGCTAACAATAAATTAGCATTACAAGATATATATTCATATAAGTTTTACGAACAAGGAGAACAGTATTTGACGACATCTATTGGTGAGAATGGAGATCATAAACCACCAGATAATTCAAATGACTCTCAGTCAGTTGATGATTATATAAGTAACAAGAGTAATATTTTACACCATAATAATCATCACTTTTCAATGAATTTAAACCAAAATAATAACATGCAATACGAAACTTCCCTAACAAACCGGCAAAACAAAAAGAAAGTATGTCCACAGCTTAACAAGGATAATTATATTCCACCAGGCACGGTTTTAGTTAACATTCCACCTAACTTGGAATACCTCGATTTAAGTCATAGCAAAATCGCTAGTCCTATTTTCGAACTCTTCGTCAACGAAACAAACCAATTACAGAATATCAATGCCAGTAACTCGTTATTATATTGTTGGGACGGTCCAGTTCACGGATTGACAAAGCTCGAGACCTTAGACTTATCAAACAACTTCTGCACAAACGTATCCATGTCGTTTTTTGAAACATTAACTAATCTAAGACGGTTGAATATCAGTTATAACTTTTTAGGTTCATCTTTTGCCAAAGACAGGCATGGACAGATAATGGCGAACTTAACAAAATTGGAAAGTTTAGATTTTTCTTTCAACCTTATTTATAATATCCCTTCATTGTTTTTGAAATCACAAACGGAGCTAATAGATTTGAAGGGAAACGTTAACATGATGGGAGAGTTCAATATTGACATCAGACATATGAGGAAATTAAGAAAACTTGACTTGAAAGCAAATAGAATAAGAACGCTGTCGGCCAAAATTTGTGGAGAGTTAGAGTATATTTCAAAAATTGGTAGTACTAATGGCTCATCAGATGTGAAATTATTTGTTGATCTAAGAGCTAATCCTTTAGAATGCTCATGTGATAATATCAAATTTATCAAGTGGTTGAGTAAGTATTATGTTTCAAACAACTCAAGTTTGTCCGTCAATGTGTCGTTTTGCCTCAACTATGAAAGTCATCACAAACTTGAAAATTTGACATCGCAACATGAAATAGAAAATATGGTGCACTACCTTGAAATGCAATGTCGATCCTTTACTAGTTTGATCGTTGGACTATCTGTAACACTAGCATTAATTATAAATGTAATACTTGGAATGGTCGTCCATAAATTTCGTTGGAAACTACAATATTGGTACTATGTTGTACTTAAGAGGAAGACTGTTCAAGGAAGGGGTGATTATGAGCTTATTGATGAGCCAAGGTACAAATATGATGTGTTTGTTGCATCTTCTGATGATCAAAAAGAGTTTGTTATCGATAAACTTCGACCTGTCTTCAAACAAAATGAATTGACGGCATTTATAGCAGTGTATCATATTAATTTCAATGATAACTTAGTTAACACCATTAGTAAAGCAATTAATGGAAGCAAAGTTGTCCTTTTCGTTTTTTCTGATGACTGGTCGACGGATCATTGCATGAATATTGCTGTACACATGTGGCAATGTGATATGATAGAGAGGAAAAAGAGATCGGTACTTGGCATCTTCCTAAACAATATGACAGGCGAGGATGCTGTAAAAACTAAAGAAATCTACTGTTCCACATTCATAGATTTCCCAGGAGGGACAGATGAAGAGGAGCACGAGGCGTTTTGGACAGATTGTGTGAACCATATTAAAAGGCAAGGAGACATGCAATAAAATAAACATACATTATTTGATAGAAATAGCCGGTACGCATTTTATTGACAGCGTGATAATCATATTGTTGATATGATAAATTGGTTTAAAGCCGTCACGTTATTCTCTAATGCTCATACATTACTGGAAATAAACATTTGTATCACATGCCCATTTAATAGACGTAACGTTTACTATATTTACCTTAAATATAATGACTGTTTATTTTGAATTGTCATAACCAGTGTACACTGTTGATACTTTTTACTAATTGTAGTTAATACTCTTTACTCCTGTCTGTTATATAATATTCAGTTCATGTATTTTTCGATGCTATTAAATGAGGACATGATAAATTTCTTGAATTATTGTTATATTTTCATCCGTAAGAGTGAGCTCATCAAGAAAATAACAAACCAACGTGAACCGATTTATGACGATGAATTAGCAAAGTAGTAAAGTCACCTTGAATGTCGTTCAGGTCTTACCTAAATGTACTTCGTCAAATTCTTGTAAATGTTCTAACTAAATTTTCCACAAGTGGCCGACTTTTCATCTTGCATAAATGAGATATCAATGATATGAGTTAGAAATGATTTTACAAATGTAAAATCTTAAATGCACGAAAACAAGGCAGACTTAAGGACAGCTACATCGATTGTCTCAGTAAATATGAATGTTGACCTCAACACCCTTTGAGCTTGAGGAAAGGCCGGATTGTTGCACTATGCATAATTAAGCACATCGTGATATTGCGGTTGACGAAGTTAATTCAACATCTTTTAAAAAGTCAAAAAATCGTCCATTACATTTAACCATCTCGTATGATCTTAATCCTGAGGGTAGCAAGCTAAATCTTTTTTTTTAATGTACCTTGTGTGTTTGTTTTGTTTGTTTATATATATGTATGTCTTTGTATGTATGTATGTTTGTATGTATGTATTTATCTGTGTTCAAAAAAACGGGGTTACCATTCAAGGGCCTCAAAAAAATCTTGCGCTGGCTACTAGTGAGCTCTTAAACGTTTGGCCTGTCACTGTGGCCTTGACCTTGTGTTTGCGACCTGGTTGTTGCGCTCTACATTATATGGCATAGTGGTGTTCATATATGACCGGATATTGAAAAAAAATATTTCAACTATACAAAAGTAAAGAATTTATAGATAAGAACATTTATGTATGACTTTGACACCTTGGGTGTAGCAAATTACATCTTTGCGGCTTTGCACATTGTTTCACTATAGTGATCATTTATGTCATGTCATTTTAAAATCTTCCCAACAATTTATAAAGCGGAAATGAAATACGGACGTATAAACATTTGATCATTTATGTGTAACCTTGGTCATACAAATAACGACCTAGTTTTTTTAAACTATCCACATCGTCTAACAATAGTGATCATTGATATTCTATAAACTTCAAAGCTGTTAAAAACTTACAGAGAGGACACAAGTGTGGTATTTTTATATGTGTCCTTTAATTGTGATATTGATGGTAGCGGTTTGGTCTTGCGCTTTGCACGTTTTCGTACTACGGTGATCATTTGTGCTTGTTTTTTTATAAACTTTAAAAAAGCAATTGACTTAGAATCTGGTGTTTCTATATTTGACATCTAAGCAATTGGACAGCATTTTATAACGGAAACAGTTGTGCAAATAATTTTAAAACTTTTCATGTGTTTCAAAGTAATAGAGCGGACACGAATATGTAATGGACTGGCAGACGGACAGGGGAGGTCATTCCTATTACCTCTTTCCTACTACGTGTCATAGGAATTAAAAAGTACAAAAACGTCGCAAAGGGCAAATTGGTTTACAATTAGTCATTAAAATCGACTCCTGTGACTTCTTAGCAGTATTTACATAAGTGGACACTAAATCACCATTCCAAAGCAATCATTTAGTTATACTTACTATTTTACAATAAACCAATTTATTACCGGTAACGAATGAGCAGTAATAAAGAACTGGCCACTTTTGGTAACAAGATATGAAAATATGAAATAAGAGCCCACTTACAGGGTAATCTGCCTTTATTTTCAGACAAGAGTCGTGATTGCTCTAAGTCGCTCACCTTTAATATCGTTGCTTTATTTTGTGTAATATAGTGATTGTAACACCACTCCCTTGTTGATTAAACTCTTTTAAAGAATTACCCTTGACCGTTTTGTTGGGTAAGAATTTCATGCAGCCAACCATCAAGTTTAAGTAAAAGGGCTGTAACTTAAATTGACTAAAACCATATCCGGCGCTCTTGTCGGTCTACGTCATTTTATGTCATTAAGACGTCAAAGTACTAATTCATTTTACCAAACATCTGTCGCCTGTCTTATCGCACTAGGCTTGACTATACGAAGGTATGTAATTGGTGTTATCCGACACGAGCCTGTGTCACTATCTAAGAAAGTCAGGCATGTATTTCAACAGAAGTTCCGTGTTTGCGTGCAAGATAAATAGCCAACTACTGAGGGTCTGCAATTGAATCTTTAAGAATTTATCAAAAATCCCCAAAGCTTAAATATCTTTCATGAACATTATAATTGTTGCTTTATAACTAAACAAGTATGTTACACCGTGTTCGCATTATAGTGGTAGGGATGCTTAAGTCTAAAATGCTCTTAAGGTCGTTTTTGCCTTCTCTCGTAATAATTAAATTTCAATGTTGAAGAAGATATTTACTGCAGGTTTTTTTAAACGGAGTAACAGTTGGGCAAACTTCCTGGTGGAGAAGCAAGGGGATTCCCCTTCAAGTCAAAATCCTTCCCGATCGGGATGTTTCTTTGGTTTGTTTTACGTAGTTCAGGAAAAATGGCCACTGCATAACAGTTTTCAACCCACTTCAATATGAATATCACCCTTTAGTGCAGAAAAGATACATCTTAAATCCTACCAAGTCATTTTCTATTGTCTAAAATTAAAATAATCTGAAAGTGAACTTAAGCAAATTTTTTAGATTTTACCAAAAACTAGCCACTTCTCGTTTTTGAAACGTTGCTTCCTGGTCAGGCATCTAGCAAAATATTCATTTTTAAAAGTTTCATTTAAGATACACTGCTTCCCAATCTGGAAGTACATTATAGTTTTAGTAGTAGCTTGAATAAAATATATGTTATCATAGAAATGTAACTATGAGCCTTTTCTTTGATCATTTTAGCATTGTTGTTGTGACCTGGACCTTTGACCTAGTGACCTCAAAATCAATAGCGGTCATCTGCTAGTAATAATCAATTAAATGTGAAACACAAAAAGTTGAAAACAAGTAGTTTAGAAGATAATGAGTGGAAACCATTCTGACATTTAAGGTCCTTGTAACTTGACCTTTAACCTAAAGACCTTTAAATCGATAGGAGTCATCTACTAATTATAACCAATCAATTCTTGAAATATAAAGACTAAGTGATAAGTAGTTTTCAAGATAATAAACGGAAACCATTCTGACATTTTAGGCCTTCACCTTTACACTAGTGACCATAAAATCAATAGAGGGTCATCTACTACATATGACTAATCAACATATGAAAAAGGAGGACTTTGTGATAAACACATTTCAAGATATTGTGCGGGACTTAAAGCCCTGTGACCTTGACCTTTGACCTAGTAATCCCAAAATCAATAGGGATAATCTAATAGTTAAGATCCAAACAATATGTGAAATATGAAGACTTTTTGGTTAACAGTTTTAAACTAATCAGCGGGACAATGTGATCTACCGGCGGACACAAGATAAATAGGGGTCATCTACTAATTATGGCCAATCAATATGACATTGTGAAAACTGAGGACTTTTTGATAAATAGTTTTTAAGATAATCAGCGGAAACCATGTGGTCTAACGACAGACAAACCGACATATTCAAGGTCACTGTGACAAACAGACAGACTATGACAAACAGACAGACTAACGGACAGACCAAGCGACATGAGCAAATCAATTCTTCGATGTCAGGCATTATAAAATAACTAGGACCGGAACAAATAAGGAAATTGTTGTTCGAATAATCGAATATAAATTTTTACAAAATTTGAGAAGACACTACCTATGATGCTATCATTCGTACCTAGACTGCTAGACACACCAGACTCCAAAACATTCACACCATGCCCCTGATGATTGTTGCACAGATAATTCATAAAAATACTTTCTTAATCCATTGGTATTGTCCCAAGAAAAATTTTCAGAATAGAACGCACGTCCCAAAACGAAAAACATTTTATGGTGAATATTTTGCTAAGTGCCAGATCGGTAAGCAGTGTTTCCAAAACGGGAAGCAGCTACTTCTTGATTAAATCGTAAAACTTTAAATTCTCTTTCAGATTATTTTAATTGCAGGCATTCTAAAAGAATATGACTTGGTAGGATTTTAGCTGTATCTTATCTGCTCGAAAGGGTGATATTCATTTTAAAGTGTATTGAAAATTGTTATGCACTGGTCATTTTTCCTGAATTACGTAATAAAAAGGCCAATAAGAATGTTTTTGACGTTAAATGTCTGATCTGGAAGCCTTGAAGGGGAATCCCCTTGTTTCCCCGATCAAGAAGTATGCCCGACTGATTATGAAGTTGCATCTGAGTTTAACTGTTGCATTTAGATAATGTTTGGAGTCTTGTGTTAACCCTTTACCACATATATACGCGAAACAACGCACTTTCGATCCCCCCCCCCCTTTTTTTCAGGCCTGAAATAGTGAAAAAATGTCCTATTTGGGCCCCAAACAAATGTTTTAGTTTGAGAAATGTTGATAAAAAAAAGTGAGCACTTTTTCGGCGCCGCCCCCATCCAAAAGATACATCAGGGGGTTGCCAGAAGGGGGATGTGCCCCCTTCTGTTTGGGGGGTTTGATGGGGGGGCGGAGTCCCCCTCATCGCCAAGAATATTTTGGACCTGTGAGAGGCTTAAAATGACCCCAGGTTGATCATAAGGTAACGTGTAACCAACGCTGAAAAGCCTTTGACTCTTTCTCAATCCCTTGTGAAGTTGCAGCACTTTGAAATAAATTTTGATTGAAAAAATCGAGGCAAAATAGTGATTTTTGGCAATTTTGAGATGTCCCCTCGTTGCCATGGTAACAGGAAATTTAAGACTGAGCATGTCGTTACAAAGGCAATGGTCCAGTCAACATTTGTGCCAAGTTTGATTAGAATTGAAGCA
>NW_026854113.1:0-12003 GCF_026571515.1 Ruditapes philippinarum
TGGATTAGGGTAGAAGAGTTATTTTTCTTGTTTCCCCTATTTTCCGGAAAAAACGAAAAAGATTTAGAAATTTTTTTATTACCTTTTTTTAAAAATCCCCGCGCAAATTTTTATCACTTTGCTCCCCAAATCAAAGACAGAGATGTAAAAGATTTTGTTTATTTTTCAAAAAAAAATTAAAGAACAATGGAAAATTTTGAGATCGCGAAACAGCGACTAAATTTTAGAAAAAATTGGTCTTTTTGATAAAATAGACATATTTTAAAATTTTAAAGACCGTGCCCTGACATGAGAGCATTAACCTGTTATTATCGGTACTGTAAAAAATAGTGATTACAGTCATTTTTCAATGTAAAGGGAAACATTACAAAAAAATAAACTTTAAAAATTGATCCTTTAGTAAACGGAAAAAATTTTATAAGGGCGGGGTTAAAAAAATGATAACTTTTTAAAGTTACCCCCTTGACTGTCAAATAAATGACTACTCTTTGAGTTGATTTAACAGTTTGTAAATTATTTGTAAAATATTCTTATATTACACAAATGTTATATTGAAATTAAAGAAATAAAATGTGAAAATGTGTAGGTATATTAAATATATTTTAATTCATCAAATCTTGCCCAATAATTGGTAAGTGGTGGGGATTTTGTCCACTCTATAAAATTTTTGAGTGGTGGGGTTTTAACTGGTGGGGTTTTGTCCGTCTTCCATTTTAAAGATTGGGTAAAACAGCAGCATATTATTCTTTATTTATAGTAAGTTCATTGGGGTATAATTCATAGAATATGGGTGCCAGTGGTATAGATCACTATCATTTGAGTTGAAGAGTTATGATGAAAGAGAAAAAACAGTTTAAGTTTGATGTCAAACCTTAAGGTAATGGAGTGAAAAGAACCCCAAAACAAATTTTTTACTGGGGATAATTTTAAATATGGGGTGCTTTAAGTTATGAACTGTGTCACATAAGATGTGGTTGATGATAAAGAACAATCATTTCATGTTTGAAGTAAACACCTTCAGTAATTGCATGACATCAAATCTTACCATTTAGGGCAGTACAATATCCTTTAACCTAATACATTATCTTGCTGTTTATGATCATATATTGCATAAATGTGGATCAATTAATATTTATCATTGTTATAATTTTTCAGGACAAAGATTTAGATCTACAATCATGCACACTGCCAAACAAGAAAAAGAGCTAATCAGACTCCAGTGTGTCAAAATGCTTGTGTAAGTATTCTTTACAAGAACCTATAGAATGTTAAAAAAGGCTGAACATTGTGCTGACTTACTAACTATGGATGTAATAAGTGTTATACTATGAGAATGGATACAGATGTGTTGAGGAAAACAGTGAATTATTAAAATGCATCTCTGCTTACAAATTTCTTAATATTAAAGATTTTCCACAAAACATTTCTTTTCAGAATGCTAGCAAAAGTGCTGACTGTCCAGTGTCTCAGTAATTATATTGTTATTTTAATTTGATGAAAGTTTTGTTCAATGTTTACAATTTATCAAAAAAAGGATAATATTTTGAAGCAAACAATATTTTTCTTTTTCTGTACTGTACAAAAAATGAGATAATGGTGAATAAATGAAGTTTGTTGATTGGCTATAGGCCACTTTCAACAAGGTCAAACATTAATATTAATCACTCTTTCTAAGAAGTGGCATTGTTTCCAAATAAATAAATGACTTAGGTGAAATTGTCTTGTTCAAGCCTCACATTGTGTTTGCTTATGGGAGGGCTTAAACCTTTTACAATCAAACAATAGATACTAAATTGAGTTATAATTGGAATAGCAATAATTTGTATGTTTGCATAAATACATGTTGGTGTGTTTTTTCTGTATTTTATTGTTTGCTTTTAATTTTCAAAATGCTTATGAAATCATTGAAGTTGTTGCACAACTGTCTATGCTTTCATTTTTTATGATATCCTTGTTAGTGTTTATTTTTCTGTTTGTTATTTTTACCAATATCCCTGTTTTTGATTGTTATATTTACCATTCATATTAAGCTATTCACAGATACATGTACATGTAGTTTTTTAACAGTTTTCAATGCTAGTTATCTGAGTAAACTGAGCTTGCCTTTAATGAAATAAAAAATTTAAAGGTCTGAAAATTATAACTTATTATACTCATGGAAATTAGCATTAATCTACCCTAATGCAACAAGATATGTTTGTAAAACATGTATGCCCCCTATCAGCAGCCAATTTGTCATGTGATAAGGTTATTATGCATGACTTCTGACCCAGTGATCAAACAATTAATAAGGGTTATCAAGTATCTACTGGTCAAGACCTTAACCTTTGACCTCTTGACCCAAAACTCAATAGGGGTCATCTGCTGGTCACCACCAATCATCATACAAAGTTTGAAGTTCATAGGCCTAAGTGTAAGTGTTTTTAGTTAATTGATCGGAAACCGTTTTAACATACAAAGTCAATGTGACCTTGACCTTTGACCCCTTGACCCCAAAATCAATCGGTCATCTGCTGGTCATGACCAATCACCATACCATGTTTGAAGTTCCTAGGCCAAAGTGTTTTTAGTTAATTGATCAGAAACCGTTTTAACATACAAGGTTCAATGTGACCCTTGACCTTTGTTAACCCAAAATCAAATAGGTATCATCTGCTGGTCATGACCAATCACCATTACCTACATGTTTGAAGTTCCTAGGCCAAAGGGGTTCTTAAGTTATTGATTTGAAAGGCATTTTTTACCTACAAGGTCAATGTGACCTTGCCCCTTTGACCCCTTAACCCCAATATCCCAATAAGGGTCATCTACTGGTTTCATGACAAATCACCATACCAAATTTGAAGCTTCCTAGGGCCTAAGGGTTCTTTTAGTTATTTGAACAGAAACCGTTTTTACCTAAGGAGGTCAAATGCGACCTTGACCTTTGACCCCTTGACCCAAAAATCAATAGGGTCATCCTACTGATCATGACCAATCACCATACAAAGTTTGAAAGTCCTTAGGCCTAAGGGTTCTTTCCGTTATTGATCGGGAAACCGTTTTACCTACAAAGTCAATGTGACCTTGACCTTTGACCCCTTAACCCCAAAATCAATAGGGGTCATTGCTGGTCATGACCAATCACCATACCAAGTTTTTGAAGTTCCTAGGCCTAAGGGTAAAACAAAAAAATTTTTTTCGTTATTGATCGGAAATCGTTTTTACCTACAAGGTCAATGTGACCTTGACCTTTTGACCCCTTAACCCCAAAATCAATAGGGGTCATCTGCTGGTCATGACCAATCACCATACCAAGTTTGAAGTTCCTAGGGCCTAAGGGTTCTTTCGTTATTGATCGGAAATTCGTTTTTAACCTTACAAGGTCAATGTGACCTTGACCTTTGACCCCTTAACCCCAAAATCAATAGGGGTCCATCTGCTGGTCATGACCAATCACCATACCAAGTTTGAAGTTCCTAGGCTAAGGGTCTTTCGTTATTGATCGGAAAATCGTTTTTTACCTACAAGGTCAATGTGACCTTGACCTTGACCCCTTAACCCAAAATCAATAGGGGTCATCTGCTGGTCCATGACCAATCACCATACCAAGTTTGAAGTTCCTAGGCCTAAGGGTTCTTTTGTTATTGATCAGAAACCTTTTTTACCCAAGAGGTAAATGTGACCTTGATCTGCTGGTCATGACCAATCACCATACCAAGTTTGAAGTTCCTAGGCCTTAAGGTTCTTTAGTTATTGATCGGAAACCGTTTTTGCTTACAAGGTCAATATGACCTTGACCGTTGACCCCTTGACCCCAAAATCAATAGGGATCATCTACTGATCATGACCAATCACCATACCAAGTTTGAAGTTCCTAGGCCAATGTGACCTTGCCCTTTGACCCCTTAACCCCAAAATCAATAGGGGTCATCTGCTGGTCCATGACCAATCACCATAACCAAGTTTGAAGTTCCTAGGCCTAAGGGTTCTTTCGTTATTGATCGGAAACCGTTTTTACCTACAAAGTCAATGTGACCTTGACCTTTGACCCCTTAACCCAAAATCAATAGGGGTCATCTGCTGGTCATGACCAATCACCATACCAAGTTGAAGTTTCCTAGGCCTAAGGTTCTTTTCATTATTGATTGGAAATCGTTTTTTACCTACAAGGTCAATGTGACCTTGACCTTTGACCCCTTAACCCCAAAATCAATAGGGGTCATCTGCTGGTCATGACCAATCACAATACCAAGTTTGAAGTTCCTAGGCCTAAGGGTTCTTTCGTTATTGATCGGAAATCGTTTTTACCTACAAGGTCAATATGACCTTGACTTTTGACCCCTTAACCCCAAAATCAATAGGGGTCATCTGCTAGTCATGACCAATCACCATACCAAGTTTGAAGTTCCTAGGCCTAAGGGTTCTTTTGTTATTGATCAGAAACCGTTTATACCCAAGAGGTCAATGTGACCTTGACCTTTGACCCCTTGACCCCAAAATCAATAGGGGTCATCTGCTGGTCATGACCAATCACCATACCGATTGAAGTTCCTAGGACTTAAGGTTCTTTAGTTATTGATAGGAAACCGTTCTTGCTTACAAGGTCAATGTGACCTTGACCTTTGACCCCTTGACCCCAAAATCAATAGGGATCATCTACTGATCATGACCAATCACCATACCAAGTTTGAAGTTCCTAGGCTTTAAGGTTCTTTAGTTATTGATCGGAAACCTTTTTTCTTACAACGTCAATATGACCTTGAACTTTGACCCCTTGACTTAACAAGAGCCACCGCCGGGCGGGGGCAACGCTCGACTTTTTACTTTTTCTAAACGCAAACATAGAAAGGTTTGAACATATACTGACGTTTCCTTTTTATAAATTTAGTTGGTCTGTCTTGTCACATTAGTTTTGTTTATATATTTTGTATATATATGAATAGAAACATTAAGCATATTTCTAAAAATAGCAACAGTACGCAATTTCTTAAAATAGCAACATGACGCAATTTCTAAAAATAGAAAAAAATGACACAATTTCTAAAAATAGAAAAAAATGACATAACTTCTAAAAATAAAAAAATGACGCAATTTCTAACAAGAAACATGGCAATGCCATGAAACCAGGTTTTCAATTATCACCATTGTAGATAAATATGTTGTATTTGAAATACAAATACAAGCAACAAACAATGTAACTATGTGCAATGTAAAACATGAATAATGTAGGAGGAATTGCCACTGAAGAAGTGTTCACTATAATATTATGTATAAGGAAAAAAACAAAGGGCCATAATTAGGTCAAAAACTATCCAATCACAAAACCCCGACAATATGTGCCAGGGTGCTTGATGACAAAGCTTCTGTGAAAGTTTGAACAAAATCCGTTGAGAAATGTAGGACGAGTTCAGCACAGAAGAATTTGTTCACCATAATTATATTGATAATTCTGTATAATGAAAAACAAGTTACAAAGTAGACATGAAATAATATATCATATCTTTTTTAAATTACCTCCAAAGATGATATGACCTTTGACTGCCAAATCAAGTTAAAATCATGTAAACAGGATTTTCAATGTTAATGTCACTGTGACCTTGACCTTGGAGCCAGCCATGCGGAACATGCGTTCTGCACGTCATCTTGATGTGGTAAACATTTGTCTGAAGTTTCATCAAAATTCTTCAAAGGGTTGAAGAGTTACAGAGCGGACAGGATTTTCAATGTTAATGTCACTGTGACCTTGACCTTGGAGCCAGCCATGCGGAACATGCGTTCTGCACGTCATCTTGATGTGGTAAACATTTGTCTGAAGTTTCATCAAAATTCTTCAAAGGGTTGAAGAGTTTTACAGAGCGGACAGGATTTTCAATGTTAATGTCACTGTGACCTTGACCTTGGAGCCAGCCATGCGGAACATGCGTTCTGCACGTCATCTTGATGTGGTAAACATTTGTCTGAAGTTTCATCAAAATTCTTCAAAGGGTTGAAGAGTTACCTTGACCTTGGAGCCAGCCATGCGGAACATGCGTTCTGCACGTCATCTTGATGTGGTAAACATTTGTCTGAAGTTTCATCAAAATTCTTCAAAGGGTTGAAGAGATTTACAGAGCGGACAGGATTTTCAATGTTAATGTCACTGTGACCTTGACCTTGGAGCCAGCCATGCGGAACATGCGTTCTGCACGTCATCTTGATGTGGTAAACATTTGTCTGAAGTTTCATCAAAATTCTTCAAAGGGTTGAAGAGTTACAGAGCGGACAGGATTTTCAATGTTAATGTCACTGTGACCTTGACCTTGGAGCCAGCCATGCGGAACATGCGTTCTGCACGTCATCTTGATGTGGTAAACATTTGTCTGAAGTTTCATCAAAATTCTTCAAAGGGTTGAAGAGTTACAGAGCGGACAGGATTTTCAATGTTAATGTCACTGTGACCTTGACCTTGGAGCCAGCCATGCGGAACATGCGTTCTGCACGTCATCTTGATGTGGTAAACATTTGTCTGAAGTTTTCATCAAAATTCTTCAAAGGGTTGAAGAGTTACAGAGCGGACAGGATTTTCAATGTTAATGTCACTGTGACCTTGACCTTGGAGCCAGCCATGCGGAACATGCGTTCTGCACGTCATCTTGATGTGGTAAACATTTTGTCTGAAGTTTCATCAAAATTCTTCAAAGGGTTGAAGAGTTACAGAGCGGACAGGATTATTTTCAATGTTAATGTCACTGTGACTTGACCTTGGAGCCAGCCATGCGGAACATGCGTTCTGCACGTCATCTTTGATGTGGTAAACATTTGTCTGAAGTTTCATCAAAATTTCTTCAAAGGGTTGAAGAGTTACAGAGCGGACAGGATTTTCAATGTTAATGTCACTGTGACCTTGACCTTGGAGCCAGCCATGCGGAACATGCGTTCTGCACGTCATCTTGATGTGGTAAACATTTGTCTGAAGTTTCATCAAAATTCTTCAAAGGGTTGAAGAGTTACAGAGCGGACACAATTTCGTTTGACGCCCGCCCATCCGCCCAGCCGCCCATCCGCCCATTTCCGCCCGCCATAACCCCCAATCTAATAAACCAGGATTTTCAAAATTGAAAACCTGGTTAAAAATGACGCAATTTCTAATAATAGAAACAATGACGCAATTTATATATATATATATATATATATGTGTGTGTATATATATATAGATATATATATATATATTCATATATCTATTCAAATATATATATATATATATATATATATACATGTATATATATATTTGATATATATATATATATTTGATATATATATATATATATATGTGTGTGTATGTATATATGCATATATATATATATATATATATATATATAATATATCATCTTCATTCGGGAGACCTGAAACATATATAGTTATTGCTTAAGGAGACCAGTAGATTAAGGAGACCAAAACTGGTCTCCTTAATGTTTTGGGTAGGAAAAAAAGAATTATGCACAATGACTTAAGTGTTTTTATTATAAGTTATAGTCTATTAACAGTTGATTAAGTATCTTTATTGAATATAACACTCTGTTATACTTTTTTTTTTGCATTGCAACTGATTTTAAAAACAAGCATGTATACTTCTACACATATAAAAATATGCACAAAGGAGACCAGTGAAAACATCGTTTTTTTCAAGAATCAGACTATATATTTTGTTTTTTACTACATATAATTCTTAATTAACTGAAAATGGATATAAACACACCACTTATACTAATTTTAGTTAGTAAATAACAAAAACGATTTTTTTCACACCAATAGAGATTTCAATTTCAAAATATAAATCTCAACTATGTTTACCGAAAAAGGTCATATCCGCGGAAAGTTATTTTTTTAAAATTTGAATTCACCAGCTATGTGTAAGTATAATTCCATGGTGTTTGTGCGTGTGTCTGTCTGTGTGCGTGACTGTGTGTGCGTGTGTGAATGAAACAAAGCTATTTTGTAAGCTTAAGTTGTGTTTTACATGAATTTCAAAATTATTTCGCTGCTACACAGAGCACTGGACACACTACGAGATAATAATCATCACTTACTCTGGTTAATGTGAAAATAAATATAAACATTTAAGAAACTTTGGTAACATGTATACCGCTTAAAAATATATTAATAAAAGACATTTTTTTAAAAGGGGTGTCTTAGGGTAAAATAAACAACTATTACAAAACTTGATTCATAAACTGTAATCTATTTCAATAAGAAAAATATACATAAATATAAATACATCTTTTATTTAACAAACATCAGAATATTTAACTCTATACTTTCGGTTGTTTGTTAGAAAATAATTTTGGTGTCGTGCAAATATGAAAGGACCCTTCCGATTAATGAAGTTCTTTTCGCCGAAAAGATAACCGGATGTAAGCCCTCACCGAAAATGGCGCTTTCTTACGGTAAACGAATGGTATGTATTTTCAGCTATTTTTATGCTTATTTTGATTTAAAAGCAGCAGTCCTTACATTACAAATTTGAAGCTTGATATTATTGTTGTTTAAGGAAAACTTAGAATGTGCAAATATCAGGATTAAATTAATTGTAGTCGTTTAACGGCTACCTACTTGCCCGCCCTTGACCTTGGCGGGTTTTTTGTTATTCACAGATTTGTGATCCATTTCATCGGGTACCCATTTCATCAGTTGATTTGCTGTTAAAATCGGTTGTAATTTTTGACTGTTTATTAAAGTATCCCCTTTGACATTTAGACAAATCAATTGTTTTTGTCACAGATGCTTGGGGGTTTAAAACTAAACTGAGACTTTATGGTAAAAGGTAATTTTTTGAGATCTGTAAAAATTGTTTGAAAACCAGTTGTATCGTTGTAGCAGATGTCCCATTTGTGGTGGGGGAAAATCCCTGGATTGCCTATAGAAAAGCTGATCATATTAAACATATAGTAGACTAATCCCGGGAATTGTCTACCTATCTCGGTGTATTATTAATTATTATTATGTCTTATTCTCATCGATTTGTGCCTTCTCAGCGAGAATGTCAGACGTTTCACTCCCAAGACGTTTCACTATTGAGACGTTTCACTCCCAAGACGGTTCACACCTAGACGTTTCACTCCCATTTTGTCAATTGTATGGACGTTTCACTCCCAATTTTTAGAGATGTTTCCTAGGAAAGTAAACAAATTTTAATTTCATTAATATTAAACAGTATTAAAAGGAAATTCAATTTAATGTTTCATTTTGTTGAATTCAATGGTATCATTTCAGTGTTTTTTTTCACCAAAATATTCGGCGAAATTCTCCCCATTCCCCCCTCAAAAAAGTATGTTTTTTTCCCCCCTCAAAGCTGAAATTTCCCCCTATAATATGGCAGCCCAAGTTTGCCTGCAATGAATATCTTTTTTTGCAACTAACTGCCGAAAAATGCTTTATTTTATGCCTGTAAGACTTACTGTTAAGCAAGGTTTTTCATATAGGTAAGGGGAGCTACTCCTGGTATCCCAACAAGTTTATCATGTGACACATCAATATTTCAGATCCGTATAAAAATCCCCCTCCTATTGCATTTTTCCCCCTCCAATGGGCACCGACCCCCTTCCCCCAAAAGTGAAAAAAAGCACTGCATTTAATTATGGGTTGAGTGATAAGAACGACACATTTCTGAAATATCACTTTTATTATCAGTGTAACAACATGAGAAAATTCTATTTATAGTAAATAAAAAAAAATAGAATAACATAGAAAGAACAACAAAAACATCTATATTGTAAGTATCAGTTTAAATATATTGAAATCATTACCAGTAAAGTAATAAATACATGTATCACTCAAATAATAAAAAATATCGATATATTAAATATATTGACTATGTAATGATTATTTTTTGTAAGTCTTAAACAATGAAATGCAAAACATGTGTATAAAAACTATAAAATAAATTATTTTTTAAAATTATTTTCTTCATCAATTTATTAAACCCATTAAAAAAACTTGTGGTGTGGTAATTGTGGTGTTATCTCATTGGCTAATTAGTTGTATAAACACTGAGACAATCAACTAACAGTTTGACACACTATTAAATCAGTTGTATAAACACAGCAGTTTACTAATCAGTTGTTTATTAGACCATTAAAATATTTTTTGACAACAGCCAATTTAAACACAGAAACTTCTCCATAAGTTTTGTTTATATAATAATTGATTTTAGTCACAAAAAATGATTATACATGACAAATATTGAAAAAAGTCCTAATGCTTCTAATTTTATTTAAAGATGTTTCTGATTTCAATGGCCATTAATTTTTTTGAAATATATCACAAATGCACTATACTAGCATAAAATATTTTAACAATTTTTGATCCGATGTTTAAAATTAACAACAAAAACATGTAACTCAAAGTTAATGTCACAAGATTGTTATGCTTTAAATTAAAATTGCCTATTGAGTCCATGTTTACAAAAGATCAAATACTTAGTTATATTAAAGTGTTATTTTAATCAAAAATATTTTTTCTTTAAATGAAATAATGTGATAATCACTGATAATTGCACATTTGGATCAAAGAATAGAAAAACACCTTATTTCAAAACAATAAAGAAAATAAGATAACTGAAATGATAGAACTTAAAAAACTGAGTTTTAAGCCATTGACAAAAAATTGAAATCCTCCTTTTTAATTTATTAAATTTAAGGTCTATTTTAGTTCAATTCAATTCAATATTTTAGGTCTATGTTAGTATATCATAAGTATCAAAATAATTTTGGTATAAAAAGGGAGTGAAACATCTTCAAGACATTTCACTCCCATTTGGGAGTGAATTGCTTGGTGTGAACTGTCTGGGTGTGAACCGTCTCAATAGTGAAACGTCTGTCTACCTCTCAGCGATTTGTGCCCTAAATAATTGTTTGGTATAAATACTGGTATAAATACTTCTGCAAGGACATACACCATCCGAAAACTACACAAGTTTTATAAGACACTCTATTTGACAAATCTATCCAATCAAAATGCGTAATTGAACAGGTGTAAATGACCTTACCCTACAATCAGCTGGCAACCTAATTACTTTTAAAATATTCGATATTGATGTTTTAATTTATCCAACACATTTACACTTAAGCCAAAAAAATATTCATTATGCTGTAAGAATTTACTTAAGACTTTGAAACATATTGATCAGATCGGGCTGAAAATAACCATGCGAACATTTAGTGGTGTGAGCACCTATATTTTGATGGTAGCAAGACACCTCACCCCCCAGACACTTCACCCCTCAAATTTTGAAGAGAAAAGCATATTGTTATGATCATCATTTGAATGTTTTTGTAGAGATTTCTGAAAAAGTTTGATGTGTAGTAGTTATAAAAATCTTTAAAAATAATGAGGATCCCGGAAATTGACCAGTCTAAGAAGATATTTTTCAGATAATCCAGGATCATATTAAAACATACAGGGATCCCAGGAATTGACCAGTTCACAGGGCACTTGTTTGGTCTTTTTTGGGGCCGAATATGGGTACCATTCCCCTCCCAAAATCATATGTATATATATTTATAAATATATTTTTCCGTTCCAAATTTTGGAATCAATCTGTAAAGCACCTTGCTTAACCAGTATGGCTGATAGACAAAAATAGATTGATGTTTATATTATAGTTTAATTTGATTAGTACATTGTTGGAGAGTTTTTTGTGTATGATTGAGCATGAAATTGAAAGAAAAGAAGATAAGCTTTTGAATAAAGCTTGAAAGGCAAGACTTTAGACATTTTTTGAATTTTTTATGATGCTATGCGTTTTTGAGCAATAACTATTAGACGTCAGGCTTGACCAACATAAACTATAACAAGCCTTTAACGTCTAATATATTAGACTACTAACCCCCAAGCATCTGTAGTTTTTGTTAGCACATCGACTCTGGTTCAGCTCGGCCCTATTCCAACTCGTCACTGGTCAAATCGGCCAAGAACTATAATATTACTGGTAATAATTACTTTTCATATGTGTTTTCATCATATTATTTGAGAACACCAACTTTT
>NW_026854114.1:0-34274 GCF_026571515.1 Ruditapes philippinarum
AATTTACAAAAAGGGAGTATCTCGTTTATGCTGCTTTAACTGAATTACAACGAAAAACCGTAATAATCAATTATGTATTTGTGACTTAATTTTAATTAGCTTCGATTGCACTAAATGGCTAAAATGCGCAAGCCATTAATTTATGTTACTTGGCATGACATTTAAATTGTTACTTATTGTGTATTATTATGTATTACCATGATACATCAGTTGTGACTTTTATGATAGCCAAATACAATGCATTGGTTTAAACATATTTATTTATAAAACCTTTAGAACCGCTCTTCTGCCTTTTTCATGGAACTAATCACTAATTGCGTCATATAAAAGAAACATGGTCGTAATCATAATAGTGCAATTCATTGTATGTTTATAAAACATTCAAGTGTTAGAAAAAATGGTCTACTTCTAATTAAAAGTCGTTGTAACGAACTATTTTTGCTTTTAAAATCATTTTGCATTTGAGAACGAGTTTTTGAGCATCGTTTTAGAGCTATGAGTGATGTGTTTCACAGTAACTGCTCCTAACAAAATGAGTCATCTCCACATGAGAACAGTCTATTTTATTTATTTTAGGAATCCTGAAAAGGAGCGATTTGTTTAGAAGCATTCTAAAATTGTAAGTTTAATTTGATTGAGTCTTTTCACGATACAATATATTAAAGTGCAACGAGGCAACATTTCAAAGCTGATTACTTCGGAATCAATGAAATAATAATATTGTACAACAATGGCAGACTGGGTTTTAATGAGTCTGTTTCTGATAGCTAGTGTAAAATGCAACAGCTCTTACTCCCCCCTCCCACCCCCAAGAACCGGCTTATGTTGTATTAGGTCATTTATACGAACGCGCTTCCTGCGGCTATCTAATTAGTCCCCTACCGGTTTAACCGTCTACAAATTAAGGAGAGAGTTTCCAAAAAAAATCTTCTAGCTTTCTGCTCAATCCTTTTTGCATTTTATTATAATAATATTATGTATATATATTTGACTGAAATAAAATATTATTTAAACCAACTAGAAAATGCCAAAATGTTAAAACTAGATATACCACAAACACAACAATAATGCCGTGCTGAACGCTCTTTAAGGATCGAAAATATAACATCTCTGATTGAAGACTTATTGTATTCTAAGAAATTCTTTACATATTGTTTTAATCGTCTCAGGGAATTACAAATCACTTTAACCGCATATCCAGTCACATTGTATGCAGCTGGAGCATAGCAATGTGTTGGAAAGCAACAAATACAATGTCCGATAAAAGCTTTCCTTGTGAATGCAGTGTATGTTGTCATCCAAATAACTTGCAAATAACTAATTTGTTTATTCATGTTTCAGACCGGATATCAATAAGGATACAATCATATACTCTATTTATTGACTTTATAGTAATTTTGATAACGTTATACTTGCAAACAAATCAGTCATAATGACCTTTAATATGTTCATTGATTATGCACCAGTGCAACAAAAGGTTTATATTAGACGTATAAAGAGTTCCGTTTCATTTACTTTCGATTTAATAAATGCCAATTATTCCTCAAAAACGCAATTATTTGTGTTTCTTATATGCTTTTTATTTTTGATATCATGCTATATTTTTCAAAAATTTATTCATTGGCCTATTACCCGGACAATCTCCTGCTTCTATTGCTTTCTCACAATTACTGCCATTTTGGTGATTTACTATTTTGTATAAAAAATCAATATACTACTTGCTTTACAATTTGCTACTTTTATGACCAATAATTTCACAATCAACGCTGCTGTCTTCAGGCGATAAGTATCTGAAATGCCTTAAAACCATTCTTTTGATTTTATCAAACTCATAATTGCCCTTTCTAAAGAAGGGGAACAAATAATTTCTGAGGTATAATGTGCCTTTTAGTGAATGCTGGTATATAAATATCACCTAACTGTACATTTTGTGTTCTTATACATTTATTGCGTTTCTGTTCTGTGTGAAGCTTTATTGTAGCATTCATTTTCATATTACATTTTTCGTATCGAATAGATAAAAGTTATGTAAACTAAATTCATATTGCTTCCATGTCTTTTTATGCATCTTCAAATACTCAATAGCCAAACTAAGAAAAAATACATTATTTACTACAATCAGAGTCGCATGCTTGTGTCTCTAATTTTATGTGAGAGGTTCAACCAATATTTGGTTATAAAGCTTGTCATGAAACATGTTTTACCTGCCCTGGTCGCCGTTTTGAAGGTCGTTCTCAATATTATGTATAGGTTAGTGTTTAATAATATGCAACCTATAACAGTTGATGAGATAAATTGTGTTATTCGTCATTTAAAGAAAAATAAGGCTTTTGCAGGTGACCAGTTATTGAATGAGTATTTTATAAATTCGTCCGATATTTTATCATCGCATTTAGTTGATATTTTTAATGGTATTCTGAACTCTGGCTTTTTTCCAGAATTCATGGATGGAAAGTATTATTGTACCTCTGTTTAAGAAAAATGACCCTGCACTGCTAGTAATTATAGAGGAATCAGTCTCGTTAGTTTTTGTTTTTTCAAAGATATTACAGGTGTTCTGAATAACAGATTGACAAAATGGTCTTGAAGAAAAACGACAAAATTAGTGATGGCACAATTTGGTTTTAGGAAAGGGTTCTCCACAGTTGATGCTATTTTTGGTTTTAAATGCTGTTGTTAATAAAATTTCAAATGAAAATGGACGTCTTGCATGTGCCTTTATAGATTTTCAAAAGGCTTTTGATAGTGTTTATCGTAATGGTTTATGGTTTTAAACTATATAATATTGGTGTACGTGGAAAAACTTTAAGAATCATCCATGATATGTACTCTAAAGTAAAAGCACGAATAAGGGGCTGTAAAATCATATTCAGATTTCCCTGGAATGTTCAATTGGTCTTAAACAAGGGGAGGTTATGTCCCCGATATTGTTTTCTATGTTTTAGAAGATTTAGAATGTATTTTATTAAATGATATTAATTCTGGTTTAACATTAGATGATATTACATTTATTCTCATGTTATTTGCTGATGATATTGTTATTTTAAGTAAATCCCCTGAAGACTTACAAAATAGTTTTAAATACATTATATAATTACTGTACTTTTATGGGGCCTTAAAGTAATGAAGTAAAAGTAAGGTTATGGTTTTTAGGAAGAGGGGTCCGATTAGAAATAATGAGTATTGGACATATAATAATATTCCCTTAGAATATAGTCGACAATTTAATTATTTAGGTACTGTTTTCAATTATACAGGGTAGTTTTACTTTAAATCAAAGAATATTTAGTAGGGAAAGCCCTAAAAGGCGTTAAATGTTTTATTGTTTAATTTAAAACAGACACCGGTTAAATTTAGTACTTCTTTGCAATTATTTGATGCTTTTTGTTGTATCTATTTTAAATTATGCCTGTGAAATATGGGGATTTAGTAAAAGTAAGGAAATCGAACGAATACATCTAAAATTTGTAAGTCCATGTTTTATGTGTTAAGCAGTCAACTAGCAGCATGGCCTATTTATGGTGAAGCTGAAAAGGTACCCTTTATTTGTAAAAACAGATATGTACGGATTATCAAATTTTTGGTCAAATATTGTTAACAGTTAATGTTATAGTTAGATATTATATACATCAATGTTAAATGATATTAATAATGAAAAAATAACTGGTTGTCTAATGTGAAAATCATTGTTAGATAATGCAGGTTTGTCATATATATGGTATAATCCAAGTATTTATAACCTTAAAATGTTACATTTATTATTTAAGCAAACTCTTATATGATCAATTCATCCAGTCATGGTATCATAATGTAACAACTAGGACCGAGCCTAGGCACATATAGACTTTTTAAGACGTCATTTGATTACTCCTGTATCTTGATAAAATTCCTAAAGGAAATTTAGGATTGCTTTTACAAAATTAAGATTGTCTTCGCACCAACTTAGAATAGAAACTGGACGGTATGGTAATTGTAGAACCGAACGTAGTGAGAGATATTGTCTTATTTGTAATACACGTGATATAGAAGACGAATTTCATTTTGTTTGTATTTGTAATGCTTATAATGATATACGTAAACAGTACTTAAAGAAATATTATTATAATAGACCTAGTGTCCATAACTTCGTTGAACTAATGCAGAATACCAACAGCAACATGCAACTTAAATTATGTAAATATATATATATGAAGCGTTTTGAAATACGTCAGGGTATTTGTTAAATGATATCTGAATAAGCTTTTACTGTATATACCAAAAATATACTAATTGTCCGTGTTATAATTCAATAATTTCATGAAACATTTGACTGATTTTGATTGTTATTTAGCTGTAAGTCATTAAATATACAAAATCTCCTTTAGTTCAACCTCCTTGTTTCCTCGATTCCATTTTCTTTCTTGTTTTGACTATATGTATCATATTTTCCGCTAAAAATATAATTGTCTATAAATTTGTGTCATGTTGACATGTTATATTGTATCATTGTATATATGTGTTGTGTAGCAAGAAACGTCATGTTTACGTTACCAAATAAAATATTTTGAATCTTGAATCATTAACAAAAATAATTGGTCGCCTGCCTGCGGCAGGCTTGAACAATTATTTTTGTTAATACATATTATTAAACACTAACCTATTTAATGATCAACATTATTTTTTTCAACCAAAAACAAGGCATTTCACTAAATCACCGATAGCTCAGCCCTTTCGCTCTACAAGATGTCTACACCTTGTCAAGTTTCTAACATATCACAATTAGATAAGCTAAATAAATGGCCCTATCAACAAATAATCAAGCACATTTTTTACTGAAATGTCGCAGAATTTATACCTTTATCTACAGTAAGACTACCATGTCTCTATAGAGTATCTGGAAAAAAAAAAACAGCGAGGAAAATGATGCAATAAGGTAAAAACAATGGAGTGTATGAAATGTGTACAAATGGAAAATGTGAGAAAATAGCTTAGATTAATAATTCATACAAATTTGTTATTAACTTGAAGTTATTAACTAACATTTAAAATCCCTATTGATTTGCTCATTTGAAAAACAGTTTTTCTGTGTGTCAATCTAGGTTTACAGGTGGAGTGGGTCCATTTACAATGATTTTTCCAGTCATTGTATTCTTAATATCAAGGATTGTTAATGCAGGTCATTCCTATCAACTGAAAGAAAATTATGTTTTGGTTACTTTTTCTAGAAAAAAAAGAAGTTTAAAACAGTCAGCAATTTATAACAAACATTTTTCTTAGAGTTAAAAGGATATAAAAAAGTTACTATGTAATTATTTGTCTCTGCATGCCCCACATGTATTATCTATGTAATAAATAATTGATTGTATCCTCACATTTAGAAACACCTGACCTCGCTTAATTGTTTTTTACGTTGGCCTAGATATTGCAAATCACACCTCTAACTCCTCCCTAATATAATGCATTATTGAAATTTGTTAGACTGGTTAGACGACAGATTAAGTAAATTTTATTTAGTTAGTACACATTAACAAAAGTTAGACTTAGCAGAAATTTGAAAAATACTACAATGTGATAGGACAAAAAATAGTGTTGATCATTAAATATCATAAGCTAATTAAGATTAGATTAAATTTCTATCCTCATATAATCAGATAAAAATGTTGGTTCTATAATTATTTTTTTCATGCATGTACTTAAAAATAGATAAAACCGCCTATATCATTTAATTTCGTTGCTTGTTTTCATATTTTGTCAATTATATTTTAATTATGCCTCAAGAAATGGCTGGGTGCTAAACATTGAACAATAGTCGGGAACTGTCTGTTTAAAAAAATTATATACTCGTTACTGTCTGTAGACCGTAAAGTTATTACAAAATGTATTTACATTGTAGTTTAAATAATTATATTATACCTAGAATTATGTCAGTTTATTTTATCGAAAGCGAGTGAGGCATGCATGAAATCAAGGCCAAACCTATTGAAATAGCATTCAGAACATTTTATTTTCTTTACGTAAAAATTTAGTGTATTGTAAATTACATTGACATTCTTCCTTATCAACCTTTCAAGAAATGGCCATTAAGTTATGGAAAAAATATAATTTTAATGGTTTTAAATTATTGTTTAATATGAATACACTTTAAACATACATTTGTTAATTCGTCAGTGATATTAATTAATAAGATTATTAAATGTGAGGAAAAAAAACTTTAAGAGATAAACAGTAAATGTAGATTCAACAGCAAAAATAAATAATAACTACCAATATTTTATTCAACATTTGGTTCATTGGTGCCTTAAATATAGTTCACACACTTTGTCCCTTTTCTTTGAAAAATAATGGAAGAAAGAGTAATCGATTAATTGGTATTATTAGCAATATCAAACGGGAAATCTATCAATTGTCTCTCAAGTATACGCATTAGTTCAGGCGAAAAAATTATTCTATTCATTATATTAAATTTGTTCGTTAATATTAAATGTCAATAAAATACAATGTAACGTTATTCGTAGTGTCCTTTGATAAAGTTTATAGCATTTATAATGCTTTCAACAATGTATACTTCTTTACAATATAGACAAAAGGTGTTTTAGAGTGCGTTTGAAACTTTTGAATTTTCTATCAGCTTTAATGACCGTTTTTTAACTAGAAAAAAATACATATAAAGAAAATAATAATTAATTACACCCTCAAATGGTATAACTTGTTTTTCGAAATTAAGATTTTGTTCCTTTTCAAAAAAATCCAAACAGAAACTTATTGCTCCTTGATGGCTCTTAAAAATTCTTTCTGCACACTTAATGCAACATGAATATGTGGGACAATGGATTGTTTATCCAAACAGCAAAGCAGCAACTTAAACAAAGATGTGTCTTTTGCTTTAACCTAATAAAATAAGGAAAGTCTGTAATTGTAATCAAATTAAGTCTCAAATCAAAACAAAAAACATTACTGATTAAAATAGTTACTCATCAGTTAATATGTAATGTTTTGCATGAAGTCTTACAATGCCAAACGCCATTCATGGTAAGTTCAGTGTGCCGTCAGATCTTGAAGAAGAAAATACCATTATAACATGACTGTGGTGCTTTAAATGACGTCAAAAAAGGTGTTATGGATAAAAAAAATTATAAAATATTTCAAATTTTATGTATTATTTTCAATCAACACAGAAATATATCAGTTTGAATCATTTTTTCTTCTCATTGAAACTTGATTGTGTTCAATATTATTTCAAGCTCTTTATTACTTGATTTTAAAATCTGAATCAAATATAGAGCCTGCACATCAATATCAAATGACGTTGCTAGGGATGTTTTTATCGTAAGATTTATCGTATGTGAATTTTTTATCTTAAGATAAATTTTAACTTACGAGTGGCTTTTTAAAAATGACTTAAGATTTAACTACGATTATCGTAAGTCAAAAAGTTAAGATAAATCGTAAGATTTTTTTGTGAAAATGTCTGCAGGTAAACCGCAAGAAGAGGTCAAAATATGACGACAAAAAATGCGTTTAGGCACATAAGAGGTATATGGTAAAATACTATAGAGTTAGTCAATATTCGCACATAAAATGTTTATTATATCTTTAATCTTGAATCTTTTTTCTCTTCGTAAAATCTTAGAACATATTTTTCAAGTTCGATTTTCTTGAAATATTTGGCTCTTCTACTCTAGAACATGCAGCTTTAATGCATAGGTAAATGTAACAAATAGTTGTTAAACACAACAGAATACGTTCTATTTTCTTTCATTTATACATTCAGTCATTGACCTACGTATTTTCTGATCATCTTTTATAGCTAAACAAAACTACAGACAAAGGAAATATAAAATAATGATTAACGTCCTTTCAGTGTTATTTATCCTACAAGGAAAACTGTTCTGTTTCTTTTCGGAGATATTCAAGCATGACTGTTAATGTGTTATGTCGCCTGAAAGTTATTTCAAAACAATCAATGTTATAGTGGAATTAGAGGACTGGTTGCTCATCCAGAAAGCAAATCAGCAAGCAAACAAAGACTGCTTCCTTTTGAACTAGAAATTAATATAATAAAATATTAAAATAAATATATGGAATTTTGTAATTGTTACAAAATGTATTACTTTTAAGCTAATAAATAATTGTTTTTTACCTCGATAAATTCTTCATACATCAATCATGATGGGATATTAGAAAATGCTATTTTTATTAATTCCAATTTTTTCTAATTGTTTTGACGAGAAAATGTCTCTTCGTGCCTATATAACAGGTAGCCTAAGGGGTTGTTTTGGCTCTCGTAAATCGACACCAAACCTTTATTTCTTGATGGAAGATAAAAAATTGTTCCACTGTCCATCAAATAGCACATATTTCTGTTCAATGATGTCCTACATTTTTGCAATAATGTCATATATTAATGTACAATGAGGTTACATATTTATATTCAATGGTGTCATATACTCGTACTAGTATTACAATGCAATGATGTTATTTTAACTGTGCAATTATTTCGATTTAGGGCACAATAAACTTATATATTACTGAGTAATGTTGTCAAATAATACTATGAAATTGATTCATAGATTTCTGTACAATGTTTCTGTTGATGGTGTTGTTGGTATTGCCGTGACCTCTTTTATTTAACAGGTTTAACTGAGGTCAATGGTATCGTTTTCATTTAATTGTCGGCGTATTTATAGAGCGGCTCACTTAATAGTTCATTCATAATATCCGTCAATCTTCATTCTTTCATTTTACAGTATAAAATGATTCAGTTAGCGGAAATGTGCTTTCATCAACTTAACAGCATGAATCAATAGCAAAATAAAAATATACAAACGATAAAAGTTTGGACGGTTGACTGTCAAGTAGAAACGGGCAGTGAATACCTGTTGGACTGTCGCAGGTGAATTGATTTATAATTGATTGATAAGTAATGACTGATCAATTATATGTTTCTAAGGTACAAGAGTACCACGAGATAATCGTACATTGTTAGAAAATGTCACAAACGGCCACAGTCCTTCAATACAGAAGTCAGGAGATGTCAGAATGGAAATATAAACTAATTGACCGACGTGCGGGACCAATTTTGATCATAGGGGAATGATTTTAAATCTTTTACAGATGACTACATGTTGAAGCTACATGCCAAATATATATGCTCTGGTCATTAAAGTTTCAGAGTAAAAGTTTTTACACGTTTTTACTACAGGTTAAAGTCTATATAAATAAGTGACCCCAGCTAGGGTGGGGATATTCTGACCCCAGGGATATGATTCATGAAACATTTGTGGAGGTCTACCAGGCAATTCAACATGCCACATATCTAAACTCTGATCATCGTAGTTACACACAAAATGACTAGAACGTGTTTTCCAAAATACACGATGTAAGTATATTTCATTAGGCAGTGTCAATTTTGACCCAAGAGGAAAGATATATTTTTGTAAACGATCGCAAGATGCTTTATGCCAAATATCTATGGTCTTGACATTGTTGGTTTGGGTGGAAAAAGTTAAAAGTTTTTCTGTTTTTCCTTTTATTTTTTAATTTTTAGGGCCCTATTTAACCTTTTTTTAAAAAAGAAAATTTTTTAAAAAGGGGTTTAATAAATTTTTTTTCATAAAAATTTAAGGGAGGTTTGTAAAGCCCCACAAAAGGTACAAAAAGGATTTTTTCTAAAACGTAGCCCGGGCTCGGGAATGTAAGGAAATTTGCTACCAAAAAATTTAAAAAAATGAAGATTTAAATTTTAAATTTTTAAAACGGTAGCAAATAACTAAAATACTAAATCCCCCTGCTACTATTCAATGCCCAAACGTAAAATGATCTAATTTTGCGGTTATTAAGCTTTTGGGCCCAAAAAGAACTGAACCAAATATAAATTTTAAAAAAGGAAAAATTGGCTGTAAAATTTACAGGGCAATTTAAATTTTTTTTTTTTTGGTTCCCCTGGGTTTTTATTTTTTTTTTTTCCAATTTTTTTTTTTGTTTCGCTTGATATTTTTTTCTTTCTCTCTTTCTTTCGTTTGATTATTTCACTTATATTTTATTAACATGCGTATTTTGTTGGTGGGTTTGTTTTCAGGTATATTTCGTCATTATTCATAAGGACAATAATCTTCTGAAATCATTTTAAGAATTTTACGTTCTGTACGATTATAATTGAAGATCTATATTAAATATTAATTTAATCATTTTTCAGTATAATCTTTTGATAAATATTCAATCATGAAGATCACTCTTCTATGACTAAAATCGTTCATTCTGCGCAATTGATATTAGAGGAAAATAATGTGAAATAATTAATAACTCATCCAGAAAACAAAACAGCGTTTAAACAGCGGTATGTACTGTGCGTGAACAAAACAAAACATGCCCGTAAAGAGGTTTTACAATTAATTAATGTAAAAACCCCGACTCACAATTTTTACAGAATAATTGATTGAAATAGTTATGCATCAGATACTAATGTGTATATACATGAAAAAACATTAAAACGTAAGATCATTGTATGAACATTCTGTAAGCATAAATACGATATTAGTTATGAAAGGACATGGTGCATATCTATGTCATGAGTTGTTAGGTGGTCTTATTTTTCGTTTATTTCCGATACAAACTCGGTTTCTGTAGAAACTATGAACACTGAATGAAATCATTACATACAATACTAGTGCATCATTACTAACAGCATTTTGTTCTTCTACTGTTTATATCTCAAGTGCATAAATGTCGATCAAAGATTCAGCGATCATCGAATAATTAATTATGTGATTTAAAATTTCAATCACCATCGGAGTCCGCATTGGGAACTTGAATCTTTTGGAGGGGAATTCCTTTTTGGTACATAGAAAAATTTAAAACCGTGAACGTATATAGATATTAAACCCCAAAAATAAAGCGACTATGGTGAATTAAAAATTAAAATACAAAAAATTTTAGTTTCAGTAGCATAGGGAAACAAAACATGCCCCCAGCCCGGGTTTAAGTCAGGGCAGTGCAAATTTTTTTAAAACCGGGCTGATGTTTTTTAAAAAATTTGGGAACGTTGCGCCCCCTTTCTTGGGAAAAAATTTAAAAAAAAATCAAATTTGAAGTTTGGGGGCCTGGTAAATGGAAAACCCCTCTGAGTTTTTTGAAAAACATTTTTAAAATTTAATTTTAAATTTTTTTTAAAAAAAGTGGTTAAAAAGGGTTTTTCAAGAAACAAATTCTTGGGGTCCCAAAAAAAGAAGGAAAAAAAAACTTTTTTTTTATTGGAAAAAATTTTGGTTTTTTAATTTTTCAGAATTGAAATGATTAATGTATACCCGTTTTTAAAAAAAAATTTTTTTAAAAAAGATATAAATTTTTGATCTGGAACTTTTTTAAGCAAAACACCAAATAATCATTATTCATAAAGCAAGAAGTATGCAATGTTTCATCATCAATTTTAGAAAAAAGAACAGAACAATTTATGTTTCTTATTCAATTAATTGTATAATATATTTTCTCTATTCTGTACCTGCCATTTAAATACATATGGTATAAAAGAAGAACTGAATAGAGAAGTTTATAACATTAAAATATAACAGTCTTTTCATTGATTAAATCACTGAAAGCTAAATTTCCATGAGCTGGATGAGGATTGTGACATTTCTCTTAACTGACATCATATCCTTATATAAGTGAATATTTCTTTGTTGTTCAGTCTTTGGTTATTTCATAATACATGTATTATAATGCATGCCAAAAATATTAAATCACCATAATTCGTCAAGAAAACCCACTTTGACTGACACCCTATGACACTGTTCTTTATTATTGCTCTATGAATGTCTTATATACAGTTAAATAAAAACAATTTTTGTTTTTATATCCCAATGTGCAACACACGCTACACATCTTGTTATATAAAGAATACCATTCAAATAAAACACAAATATATATCCCAACTGTAAATCATAGTTCTATAACAGAAGTAAACTTCAGGATTTCTTCAATGATCGTTTAGATTGCCATGTCTCAAACTTAGTGTAGGCTGTGTTAAGAAGGTCCTGCATATGTCCAGTCAGCTGAAAATATATCCACATTGGTAAAGTAAGCAAAACAGAAATGCAACAATATTAAAGTTTACCCTTAACTTGCTGAAACCAAGTGGTTAGCTTTGGTCACCAGTACTGCTGCATCATGTCCATGCAAAGTGACCAGGATCTATACTGTTGGTAGCTCAATTTTTATAATTTGATATTGAAATCCCTTAAACTTCAAATGGACTGTTCCAAATTTAAATCAGGGTAAATCCATTACACAAAATTATGTTTTGAGTTAAAAAAACAAAAATCTTAATGCAAGAATTGACAGTGTAATAATTCAGCAAAAAATCAATACAAGTTTAATGGGTCTTGGCCAGTGACCTTCAATGGTGACAAAAGGAAAGGGCATGTCTTAAGTTATAGAAGAATATGCTAAAAGGTTACGGCGATATAAAATTGCCTGCCTAAAATATCATGGTGCCCACTTTTTTTGCAGGTATAGTGTCCTAGTATTTGGTATGGAAGTCAAAATACCTCTGTGTTTACATTTAGCTTCTTTTAAGAAACAAGAGGGCCATGATGGCCCTGGGGTCGCTCACCTGTACATAGGCCCCCCAGGGCGGGGCCAGTTTAAACCAAAGGGCTTTTATTTGAACAAACTTGGAAGACACCCATTAGAAGATGTTTCATGATGTTAAGTTTTTACTATACACAAATAATGAAAAACAATGACTTTTGCCCCCCCCTCCCCCCTCCCCCTGGAAGGGCCAATTTTAACCCAAGGGCTTTTATTTGAACAAACTTGGTAGACACCCATTAGAAGATGTTTCATGCTAAATATCTTAGCTCTAGCTCTTTGGGTTCTTTAAAAGAAGATTTTTAAGTTTTTAATTACTATATGCAATATAGGGAAAATCAATGACCCCCTAGGGCGGGGCCAATTTTGACCCAAGGGCTTTTATTTGAACAAACTTGGTAAACATCCATTAGAACATGTTTCATGCTAAATATCTTAGCTCTAGCTCTTAGGGTTCTTTAATAGAAGATTTTTAAGTTTTTTCTCTATGTATATAGGGAAAATCAATGACCCCTGGGGCGGGGCAAATTTTCACCCCAGGGCTTTTATTTGAACAAATTTGGTAGACACCCATTAGAAGATGTGTCATGCTAAATATCTTAGCTCTAGCTCTTTGGGTTCTTTAAAAGAAGATTTTTAAGTTTTTACTACATGTATATAGGGAAAATCAATGACCCCTGGGGCTGGGCCAATTTTGACCCCAGGGCTTTTATTTGAACAAACTTGGTAGACACTCATTAGAAGATGTTTCATGCTAAATATCTTAGCTCTAGCTCTTTGGGTTCTTTAAAAGAAGATTTTTTAAAGTTTTTACTATATGCATATAGGGAAAATCAAAGACCCCCTGGGGCGGGGCCAATTTTGACCCCAGGGCTTTTATTTGAACAAACTTGGTAGACACTGATTAGAAGATGTTTCATGCTTAATATCTTAGCTCTAGCTCTTTGGGTTCTTTAAGAGAACATTTTTTAAGTTTTTACTATATGCATATAGGGAAAATCAATGACCCCCTGGGGCGGGGCCAATTTTGACTCCAGGGCTTATATTTGAACAATCTTGGTAGACATCCATTAGAACATGTTTCATGCCAAATATCTAAGCTCTAGCTCTTTGGGTTTTTTAAAAGAAGATTTTTTTAAGTTTTTACTATATGCATATAGGTCAAATCAATGACCCCCTGGGGCGGGGCCAATTTTGACCCCAGGGCTTTGATTTGAACAATCTTGGTAGACACTCATTAGAAGATGTTTCATGCTTAATATCTTAGGTCTAGCTCTTTGGGTTCTTTAAAAGAAGATTTTTTTAAGTTTTTACTATATGCATATAGGGAAAATCAATGACCCCCTGGGGCGGGGCCAATTTTGACCCCAGGGCTTTTATTTGAACAATCTTGGTAGACACTCACTAGAAGATGTTTCATGCCAAATATCTAAGCTCTAGCTCTTTGGGTTTTTTAGAAGAAGAGGTTTAAAGTTTTTTCTTTTGGTTGCCATGGCAACCAGAGTTCTGCATGGAATGGAATTCTTTGAACAACTTTGTTAAGGCTTCACACAAGGAACATCCCTGTGAAGTTTCATTATGATCTGCCTTATGGTTTCAGAGGAGATGTCGTTTGAAAAGTGTGAACGGACGACGTACGACATACGACGGACAACAGACGACGGACGAAGAGTGATCCTAATAGCTCACCCTGAGCATATGCTCAGGTGAGCTAAAAATATTTCACTTTCAGCACTCCTTTCATCAAGATGATAAGCATCTTACATATTCTAATTCAATCGTTAAAACATTTAAAAACACAAATTTGCACTTTCTAACAAAAGTCATATTAATTCCAGAGGCTTAATGTGCCTTTAAGAGAAAGTGGTGTATACACTTAACAGTTTTACTTACATCCATACTATAATGGTTGGCTTGTAGTTTATCTTTGAGAGGATTTAACTTTGACATGTTAAATCTTTCTAATGTAGATTTCATTTTAACAACCTGTAAATAGTTAATGTAATAGGAAAATGTTAGTTTTTTTTAAATAATGAAATATGTTGTTCCAATAAACAAATCTATAAATAAAATATATTTTAGAAACAATGCAAAACTAACTTTTACAGCCAGATTTTCTAATTCATTTTAAACTAATAAACTAAGATACATGTATGTTATCTTAGGTTAGTTATACCATTTACTAAACATTTTTTGTAATCTTTTTCTAAAATTATTTACAAAGTTTCACAAATTAAAGCTTATTACTCATCAAATTGTTGAGACACAAGTGTAACGGAGATTGTGACATTGGTCTTATGACCTCAAATCAATAGAGGTAATTTATTTCCAAGTAAGCATAAAAAATAGTAAGTGACATACTTACCTTTTCTTCTAAAAATTTGGATGAGACAGGAAAACATGACCAGAAATGCCGTAGAAGTTCACATAATGCATTGTAATTCTGTTTTAATTCATTTTGCATATCTTCAGGTACCATTTCTGAAAGTAGGGTTGTCTCATTATAATACATCTATATCACAAAATAAAGATCAAAAGAGGTACAGTAAGTTTGGAATACTTTTTCTATATGTATAGACTAACGGAAATTTTAAAGGATATTTAAAATGCATTTCCTTTTAAAGCATCAATTTCATACATACATGTACATTTATTAGAAACTTCCCTCTGTCTCATTTCAGTTTAAATTCAAGACAGGGTCATTGCCCTATAATATGCTAAAAAGTGAGCATTCTTATATACATGTAAAAGAATTTACCTATAAGAATAAATGTATTGTCAGATGTTAACACTGTAAGACTACAAAAAGGTACAACTAGTTTATTCCCTCGTAACATCATTAAGGGTACTAGATAAAGTTTAAACAAAATTGCTTCATCTATTTATTTACCAGTAATGCTGGAATAAAATGAACCAGTTGATTCAATCAATGTCTTACCATTTCCTCCAAAATTAATTAACACTTTTCTGAAGGATTAGCTCTGATAACCTAACAATAACTACTACACATAAACAACTATTTGATTAATTTCACATCAAAATGACTCAAGAGTGATATGTTTGTTTTGTTTGTTTGATTGGTTTTTACGTCACACTGACACAGTATAGGTCATTTGGCGACGTTCCAGCTTTACTGGTGGAGGAAGACCTCAGGTGCCCTTCCGTGAATTATTTCAGGCACGAACGGGCACCTGAGTAGAACCACTGATGTTCCGTAAGCTAGCTGGATAGCTTCCTCACATAAAGAATCCAAAGTCCCTGCCGGGATTAAAACCCACAGAGGTGAGGGGCAAGTGGTTTGAAGTCAACGACCATAACCACTCTGCCACGGACGCCCCCATGAGTGATATGTAAACAAACTTACGATTTAACTGTTGTTGAGTAGTTCCCTGCATTAAAGCGCCACCTGGTGACAACTCTCCTAAAATACTGACCGCTGTAGTCCCATGCATTACCTGAAAATAAATCAACATTTTTCTATATGCTAAATTCCTGATGTCAACACATTATATTAATTTTATTTACAAAATTATATATGTAAATATTTAATACACAATCTTTTATAATTGTAGCAAAAACTATTTCCAATAAAGCTAATGAAAAGCTAAGCAAGTATGTTTAACATTTATGAAGAGAAATTCATTTTTGTTTTGTTATTTTCCCCTGGTTTCTACATGGATATTAACACATGTTTTTGGTCATATCTCTGTGGTTGTTTCACCTTGCCAGCTTTCCTAGATTAGTAACTAGTAATTACCAATTTCTATACAAATGACCGATGACTAAACCAACATGATATCTGACTAAGTTATGAGAGACAAATGACCATTAGATTCCATGTCCAGACTCAATTGTCATGAAGAAATTACGCCTCACGTAAGGATCAAACTAACAACCACTGGATTACTAATTTGATGCTCTTAATACTGAGTTAATAGGGCACACATAAAAGCAAGTTTTCATAAGGTAATTATTCAAATTCTAATAGAAGGAACAGGTTATTACCAAGCTATTAAATGACTGATAAGATTTATACAAATTTCGAGTCAAAAATTGTTTATCTATTACATTCTGTTTGGATTCACTATGCATAATATCACAGGAACTTGAAATTCTATAAGATAACCAATATCAACGATAGTATCCAAAATATACACCCTATATTGTATAAATAAACACAATAATACTATATAGGGGGTATTTTTGGATATTATCATTGATTGGCTATTTGATAGAACTTCAAGTTTGTGTGATATTATTAAGGTTATAATAACAGTCTAGCTTTAATTGGCAGATGATCAAATAAAAAATTGCAGCACCTTTTCATTTATTGCTTTTGACATAAGCGAAATTGTTTTCCATCTGGTATAAAACTTTTCAGATGAAAGCAAATCAATACAAGAACTCATTCCTAAGAAAGTAAAGTATATGAAGGTTTCCCTAAAGTACTGTCCTTACATGACTGAGATCTGGATACCACACGTCAATCTCCGCTGATACAGAGTTAGTTGCTGAGATTAAATCCTCACTTGAGGCGTATCGTGATGATGTCACAGGTGTCGGCCCGTGCAGGTAACGCTCCATCCGTGACAGACGCAGGTTCACATTATTCTTGCTCTGTTTCTCTTCAAGGTCATCAAAGTGAAGTTTCTCACGTATTCTAGCCTATATAAGGAGAGATAATATTCCTCAACTGACAATGATTTTTTCTTAATTCTTAATGAAACAGTAATAATGAGTAGACTAAATTGCATCCACTATATTTACGAATTTCAATTTGTGATAACAAAATTGATATCAAAGTCATGTAAAAGTACAGTGGCCCAATCTAAAGGAAGGAAATTCCATTACATAAATTTATCAGGGTAAAGGTTACAATAATTTTTTATCATCTGGCATTTTATGCATTTAAAAAACTGTTTAACCATTGTTTTCCATCACACTACTCAAAATTGATCATTTACAGCAATGTGTAACTGGGAAGAGTTAGTAACAAACTTATAAATATATACCCTTTTCTTGGGAGGTTCATGGTTTTGTTCTTTACTACTTTCACCATTTACTCTTGAATCTGTCCCATTTGTGTGATTACCATTTGTTAAACTAGAATTTCCTAAAATCACAACATACATTTATAAACATTTTTATCCTAATTTAATATAAATTGTATTTTAAAGTCTCTAAGCTAGCTGGATAGCTTCCACACACATGAAAGAAGTCAAAGTCCCAAGCAGGATTCAAATCCACAATGATGAGAGCCAAAATGTTCTAAATACACATATTAGGTCATATTCTTTGATTTTTTTTTTTGAGATTACATGCATATTGTTAAAGTAATATTTCATTCACAAATTTAAATGTAGCTGCTTTTAAAGCATTCTTTCTTCTGTAACAAAGCAAACCTACATCATTTTCACACAAAAGACTTGATTAAACGGCCAGGACCAAATAGCTTGACAAAAATGCATTTTGTCATTACATTTTGATGAGAAAATTTATTATTCAAGAGATAAAAACAATATATTTCAACAAAATATAAACACATTACTGTTACAAATTTAGGATAAAACAATGTGAATGGTACCTGAGTCGACCTGGCTACCAGCTTGCTCACAAGCTTTTAATACCATGGTAGAGTGATGGTTGAACCTTCGTATCATGGTGAGGTTAGCAGGATTTATCGTTCCTCGTTTGTCATCACCCGTCCCACCATACCCCTGATATATACAAATATATCAAAATAACAAGTGCTATGTTCAAATAAACTTCATGCCCTTGACATTTAGCTCTGCAACCTCTGAGTCTGGCTTTTTGAACTTTTTCAACTAGAAGAACATGCACTTGTGAATTTGGAGGCTCTTGATTGAAGTACTTCAATGCTACGGTAAAATTAAAGATTTGTGACAAAAAAGAAACTACAATAAGCCAGACATACAGACCAAAATCATTATGCCTTCAAGATTTATTTATTCACGGGCATAAAAACAAGAGCATATACTAAAAACATTTACTTCCTATAGCAGAAGCAAAGCTCTCAAAGATTAAAATATCAACTTTATTTGGCCAGAAGTATAGCCTTAAAATATAAAAATATCAATTGATAGCAACACTTAAAGCTTAAAATATCAACTAATTAAGCAGGAGCATAACTTTGGCAGAATAACATGTCAACTTTTTGAATGAAAGCATTAGCTTTAAAACTTGAAATATCAGCTAATATCAATTAATTTTTAAAGGATTAAATGTATATGCTTATTCTCAATAAAAAGACAAGCATTTTAGGTTGGGGAAAAAAAAATGAAAATTCTGATGTTGTCATTGTGCTATTCTTTATCCTCAAAGTTGTAATCCATGTATATGTTATGTTGCAAGTTAACCAGAAATATTTTCAACAAGATATTACAAATAACAGGATGGCACTTATTGCTGTAATGACAATTATTTTTTCAGTTACATTGATTTCAGGTATACAAATGTTTCATAATGGTTGCTTATAAATAACACATGTCTGTTTGTCCACAAATGTAAGTAAGTACATGTACATGTACATATTCAAGTCACTCTGCATGTTCTGAAATAAACGCAACAACTTTTCAAAAATGTACATAAAAATGGCTTTGGTGACTAATAAATATCAAAATGTGATACATTAACAAGAACTGTCTGTAAGACAACATGCTCGACTATTTTTAGTACTTGACAGAAAGAAAAGGGGTATAACTCTGTATAAAGGTAACTAAGAGTTATGAGAGCTTTGCCCAGCAAGTAAGACAAATAATTCTCTTTCAAGAGTTATGAAGATACCAATTTGTAAGCAAGAACTTAACCGAAGTGTGACAGCGCCTTCAACATTGGGGTTAATATAAAATAAAAATAAAACTAACAGAAAGATTACCTCATCTAAATTGCCATCTTTATGGGATGTGAGATCTAATAAAGGGTCGGTATTTTTCCTTTCAACTTCTATCTTTATCTCTGAAACAAAAACCAATTGCGGCATTAACAAAACACATTGAACTGTTTTATATATTATTAGTTTAAGAACACTTTTGGAAACATCCGCTGAAAAATATCATTCTGTACCTTACCCTTTTATCACCTTTACACTGTTTAATATTTTAAATGGACTTTCATATTTCGATATTGACAAAACTATTTATCATTTTTAGGGGAAAATGTCAAAATATTACAGACTGAATAAACAATAGTGTAGACCATGATAAGAAGGCATGTCTGGCATGGATGTGCCCACTAATCTTGGTATGCACTGGTTGCATGGATAGAATCTGTTGTCGCTAGCAACCAAATGGTTTAATACCTTTTGTAACTTTAACATGCATTATTCATGCTTGCGAAATTGACTACATTTTAAATTATATTAAATTAAAAATTTTGGAAAGGGGAACAACACTACAAAACAACAGGTCAGTTTATATATTTATTATAACTACCGGTTCCGGTTAGATATACCATCAGGTTTAACTTATATTGTAAGAGAAAACAGAACTATAAAACAAACCTTCCTCGTCTTTCTTGGCACAGTCAGAAAAGAGATCTTTGGTACCTAAAGCCATACGGTCTCTGTGGAAATAATGTGACTGGAAGAATCGCGTCCAGAACTCACTCTCTGTCATCTCATGAGGTACATACTCTGCATGTTTCTTCTTTACTGTTATAAATATTGTATTTTACATGTACATGTATAATACTGCATATTCCAAAATAAAATGCCAATGTTCATTGGATTATTTTGACATATATCATATATATGCATATAAACTGCAGCAACATATATGTATATAAATTACCTTCAAACTTAATTAAAGAAATGACTGTGCAGTTACTGTATTATAAATTTATTGTAGGATTTTTATGACTTTTGACAATTAATACTGCTGTGTAACAATGGATGTTTGCTATATAAGTCTTGCTTAGCAGCTCTATATTGTTCATTTAATATTTTGGGCAATATTACCAAAAAAAAACTTTACAACTAATAATAAACATACATTAATGAGCAGCTGTAAAACATGAGGTGTCCTTCTTTAATATTGGATAGTAAAGAACAGCATATTAAAGATAAAATGGTACATATATGCTCCTTGCATCTAATTTTGCCTTTAATTTAATCAATGATGATTTGTTTTCCTTTTAAAACAGTAATACACTGCTAAACCTAATTAACCTTTTACCCCATGATCATATTGTGAAAAATGGCCGTTTTCATTGAAAAGCCTCCTGTTACAAGTTCAAAATGCTATGAAACTATGAAAAATGTTTCAATACTGATGAAACTTGGCACACATTTTGACTAGACCAAAGCCTCTGTAACTGCATGCTCAATTGTAAATTTCCTGTTACCATGGCAATGGGGGGATGTCTCAAAATTGCCAAAAATCACTATTTTGCATTGTTTTTTTCCATCAAATCTGATTTCATTTCAAAGTGCTGCAACTTCTCAATAAATTGAGATAGAGTAAAAGGCTTTTCAGCGTCAGTTGCTAGTTACCCTAAGATCGACCTGAGGCCATTTTTAGCCTGTCACATGTTCAAAATTTTCTTTGCGATGAGGGGGGCCCCCCTTCAAACCCCCAAACAGAATGGGGCACATCCCCCTTCTGGCAACCCCATGATGTACCATTTTGAAAATCGCCAAAAACATTAAGTTAGAATATATTGTTGTATTCCAGACATTTGAATAAAACAATGTATAATAAATAAATAAATATTACAATGTACTTATTATCATTAACTGCTACTAATATATTTACCCATGGGATATGTTCTAAAAATAGATTCTATGATGTCTGCTGTAAGGTTATATTTCAAACCATTGCAACCATCTGTCTCTGGTTTAATATCAGCCTGTAATATAATACAATACATTGAGAAGATTAAAACATACCTTAATATGAATTTTATGTGAATAAAAGGAAAAAAGGAAGTAGTACAGACGAGGAATTGGAAAAAAATAGGAAAACTTTAAAAGCATGCGGAGGCCCGGCAGGGGCATCTAATGAAAACAATATTTCAGTAAGTGAAGTTTTGAATATTACAAACTCTGTATTATTTGATGACACATTATCTACACCACTACCGGTATTTGAAGACGATCACTTATTGTCGCTAAATGAAAGAGACCAATCACCTGGTAATGATGAGTCCATAACAACTTCAGACAAAAACTTTCAATCTAGAAAAATGGAGGCTGAAATTAACTTAAACCCAACTAATGCTGACATTTTATGTTATTTGAAGAAAATTGATGCAAAAAATTGAAAAACATGGATGTAAAGTTACAGTCATTAGAAGCATTAGAGAAAGAAAGTAGACAGTTTTTGAAAATGAGTTGAAAAAAATTTGGCTTCATGTGCATGACAGTACTAAAAGTAATGATGAAAAAGTTATGAAAATTGATGAAAGAGTACAAAATGTTGAGTTTGCCGTAGTCGATAAGGATGATCAAATCGAAAAAACTTTAAATGAGAACATTAAAATGAAAGATGAAGTTGTATATTTAAAATCACAATCAATGAGAAACAATTTAATCTTTGGTGGAATTAAAGAAGAGAAAAAACGAAAAACCCGAAGAAACGGAACGTATACTTCGAAATCACCTGAAAGAAAAGTTAAACATGGCTGAGGAATATGTTAAGTCACTACAAATTGAGCGTGCCCACAGAATGGGTGTTCAAAGGGCATGACGAAAGATCGTTTTGTAATCGCAAAATTGTTTGCAAATTTACATATTTTAAAGATCGGGAGTTCGTCCGAAGTAAAAGAAAGCTGCTCGAAAAAACACCCTACTTTTTACATGAACAGTTTCCCCCAGAAGTTGTACAAAAACGACGTAGCTTATTTCCTAAACTGAAAAAAAAGCCCGAGAGGAAAACAAAAACAGCATGGATTTGCCTACGACACGCTGTTCGTCGATGGTTAAACCAGTCAAGTCAGCCTAGGAATTACCGGAGAGTGAGCTGAAAGTCTTCGCATGGGAATTGCAATGGTTTAAGTGACGCTAAATTAAAAAAAATAAAGACTTTATTTCTAAAATTTCGGAAAATGATATATGTATTCTTACTGAATCCTGGACTGATGAAAATTCTAATATTGAAATTAATGGTTATACATGCTTTAATTTTTATAGAAAATTTAAACATAAAAGGGCTAAAAGAAACAGCGGTGGGAATTGTTATATATGTAAAAAACAATATTAAAAATGGAGTAACTATTGTAAGAAACCATTGTGACACAATTATATGGATGAAACTGGACAGTGAGTTTTTTAAGACAATGACTGATATATATTTATGTGGAGTTTATATGTGGTTTGATGACTCGCCTATTGCGAGTATTGAAAATGTAGACTTATTTGAAATTGTTAACTAATGATGTTTTTTATTTTGAAGACCTAGTAAAGTGTTATTAGTAGGTGACTGGAATGGGAGAGTAGGCAATAAATCAGAATTTATAGTTTGTGATAAAAAATGTAAAAATATCGATTCTGACGATTATTTTCCAGAATGCACCATTATGCAGGGCCTCTTCCGATCCTATTGTTAATACGAGAGGTGAAAAGATCCTTGATTTTGTAAAACTACTTGTATGAGATTAGCTAACGGTCGTTTAGGTAAAGATTGTAACGTAGGGCATTTACGTATTATAGCCGCCAGTCAAACAGTAAAATTGACTATTTATTATTGAAAGAGTGCAATTTTCAGATTATAAGTGAATTCGAAATATGTCAATTTAATGAATTTAGTGATCATGCAACCACTTTCGTTTACGTGTAAATACTTAGATACTAAATTTAATCCAAGAAATTTAGAAAGTGAGAGTACATATTTTTAAATGGCGTGATGCTGACAAAGATAAATTTAGAAGGGGTTTATTAGGAAGAATGGCTGATTTAAACGATATTTTTGAGAATTCTTCTTCGAGCGGACATTTTGAAATATTGTTTTAAAGTTTTCAAAAGATCATTCAAGATGTAGCCGAGCCTCTTTTTAAGCGAAAAGGTAAAAAAAGGTGGAAACTCTGATTGTTCTTGGTTTGATGAAGAATGCTACGAAAAAAAGCGTAATTATCTTAATGCTTTGTCGATTTTTAATAATTATAAAAAACGAAAACTAACAGGCATATTCTATGTGACTTGAAAAAAAGAGTTAAAAACATTGTTCGTAAAAAGAAACGACAAATATAGACTTAAAAGGGCACAAGAATTGTCTGAATTGAAAAAGAGTAAACCAAGAGAGTTTTGGAAACATTTTAAAAAACGAAATGTATCACAAAGTTCGGATATACCTATTTTAGATTTCCAAAATTATTTTGCAAATATGTTTGAAGAAATAAGGGCTACAACTGATTTTGATGCAAATATTTCAAATGATAATATTGATCCTAATATTAGTAACCCTACTTTCGAAGAGCTTAATATTCCCATATCTTGCGAAGAAGTTAGAGATGCGGTGAAGCGATTAAACCGCAACAAAGCGTCTTGTCCAAGTGATGACTTGTTGAACGAATACTTTATATTTTCTATTGATATATTAGTAGGCCATATCACTGATCTTTTTAACAGAGTTTTTTGATTCAGGCTATTTTCCAGAAATATGGTCTGAAGGCTTTTATTATACCTCTTCATAAAAAAGGTGATCATACTAATGTTAATAATTATCGTGGCATCACATTACTAAGTAACTTTGGGAAATTATTTATAAGTATCTTGACAAATAGAGTGAAAAATGGTTTTGATGAGAATAACATTTTGTCAGACGCTCAATTTGGTTTCAGAAAGGGTGTAGTACAGTAGATGCAATTTTCGTGTTACACAATTTAATAAACCATATGTTAACTCAAAAAATGCGATTACCTTGTGCTTTTATCGACTTAAAAAAGGCGTTTGACTCTGTGAACCGCAATGCATTATGGTATAAATTGTTTAATATGGGATTAGATGGAAGCTTACTTAGAACTTTTAAATCAATGTATTCAATTGTTAAGTCGTGTGTTAAACATTGCAATACATTTTCAGAGTTTTTCAATTTATCGGTTGGGCTACGACAAGGCCAAAATAATTCGCCCGCCATGTTTGCACTATTTTGGAAGACCTAGAATTATTTTTACAAAACTCGGTCGATTGTGATGAATATATTTGAAATATGTATAGTAATATTGTTTATTCGCTGACGATATGGTAATAATTGGTAACTCGCAAGAGGATTTACAGCAAAGATTAAACTCTTTATTTGAATACTGTAATCTATGGGCCTAGAGGTAAATACCGCCAAAACTAAAATAGTTGTTTTTCGGAATAGAGGACCAGTACTTCCTCATGAACGTTGGTTTTATAATAATGAAGCTTTGGAAATTGTTGACGATTTTAATTATTTAGGGGTAGTATTTAATTACACTGGGTCCTTTGTACTTCACAATCAATATCTTATAGGTAAAGCTTTGAAAGCAATGAATGTTTTTAATATGTAATATTAACAAGTATGAAATATCCCCTTCTGTTTCCTTACAATTATTTGATGCTTTTGTCGGCTCTATCATAAATTATGCTTGTCCAGTCTGGGATTTACAAAATCTAAAGATATAGAGAGACTACACTTGAAATTTGCAAGTTAATTCTTGGTGTGAAAATAAGCTCTTGTAATGCAGCAATTTATGGTGAGCTTGGAAGATACCCACTTTATGTTAATCGATATGTTCACATAATAAAATATTGGTTTAAAGTGATACATTCAAGCAATATCATTGTTAAATGTGTGTATATAAATACATTAAATCAGTGTAAAAAAGGAGTGAAAAACTGGGCATATAAAGTAAAAGGAATTTTAGATGAATTTGGTTTTTCTGAGGTGTGGAATTGTCCTGAACTTTATAATCCAAAAGAATTTGTTAATATTTTTTAAACAAAGAGTCATTTGATGTTTTTAAACAAAAATGGTTTTCAGATATTGTTAATAATAACGTTTTAAATACATTGTATAGACATATCAAGGATAATTTTTCTATGGAATGCTATTTAGATAAAATTAAGTGTATGAAATCAAGACAACAATTAACCCGTCTCAGAATATCTGCGCATAATTTAAGAATAGAATCTGGAAGATATGTAGAAAACAGACTTGAAAGACATGAGCGCATATGTCAACTTTGTAATACACAAGATATTGAAGACGAATTCCATTTTATACTTGTTTGTAATTTGTACCAGGAAATACGCACTAAATTCATTAAAAGATATTATTATAAAAAACCTAGCATGTTTAAATTCATAGAATTACTTCAGTCATGTGAAAAGTCTATATTATTAAATTTATGTAAATTTATTTATTTTGCAAATAGTAAAAGAAAAGATATGTTGATAAGCTTAGGTTGTACATAAATGTAATGTTAAAATGTTGTTATTATTTTCATAAATATTGTTAACGTTTAGATTTCGCTAGTAATTTTTATATTAAAATGAGATTATTCTGATATTAAAAATGAGATCATTCTGATATACATTTATTTTATACAAAATCAATTTTTTTTTTCGCAGCAATATATGTTCATTCTCCAATATACTGTAAATCTTTGAATTATATCATGTGTTTATCTATTTATGATATTTGATATGTGTAATGTAACAAGATACTGTATTGTATACGTTACGAAATAAAATTTCTGTTCTGTTCTGTTCTTAATATAGTGTAACAAACTTGTAACTATAAAATAGTAACTAATTGCATTCAATTATTATGGAATCATTTGATCATAATTAGCCCATTTCAAACATGCATTTTCAGCAAATTCTGTCAGTTTCTAAATTTAAGCCATATTAGTAGCTTTTAAGCAACAATGTTCTTGGTTCATATGTCTACTTCCTACAAATCTATTAATATGTGATGAAAATACATGTAACCACGATTATCTCATATACAAATGTAATCTGCAATATCTTACAACAAATTGCCCTAATTTGACAGATCACCTTTAAGGCTTTACCACTTAAAGATTACAGTAGAATTTACTGGTCAAACCCCTTTAGTGCCAGGCCCGCCTTCAAATTTTTACAGAAGACTGGCTTACAACAAAAAGCTCCTATCCCTCATATTGTGGGAAATTTAAACCCCCACTAAAAATGAAAAAATTCTTTTTCAAAAATTGTAAATTGGGTTTTACAGATTTTTGGGGGAAAAATGATTTAATTAGTCTTTTAAGAATTTTTTACCAAAAATGCTGCAGAAACACCAGTTGTTTGTTTTTGTTCAATCTTTTCTTTACTTTGATATTTCTAGAAGTTAACAAAATCAAGTTTTACTTTCATATAGTATATTTATTAAATAATGCCATTATACTAGTAATAAATTCATTTAACATTCTTTGACCTAAATTATCTTATCATTATCATTTTTTTACAACTGGGATGACAAAATAATGCATATTTTGTAATAGCAAAGTTTCTAATCTAAGTCACAACTTTTGCTGCCTCATAGCACTGTAAATGTTCTATATGTCACAGAGATAAAATATGGAATATCATTCTGCAGCCCTTACTATGCTATATCTAAAATAAAACTAGCAACTATATATGCATCAATGAAAAATTTAGGGGAACATAATTAAATAATAAAAGAAAGGAAGTATCACTCACAGGGCCCTGAGTTGACCAGAATTCCTCTGCTGTTATAACTTGACTCACTACAAGGTCTTTATACAACTGAAATAGCTCAGGATTTTCTTGTAGAAGTCTGCAAATTGAATTTTTTATAATGTATTATAAAACATAAAGAAATACATCATAAAATATGAAAATGGACTTTTTTGCATTGAATTTAAATACTTTGTAATGTGTCACTAGTTCAAGGAATAAAAAGTTTGATAATCAAATTATGAAAACTAATACATGTACATTCAAATTGTGTTTGAGACATGAATATAAAGGCATATATTTGGGAAACCGGGGGGGGGGGGGGGGGGGGGGGGTAAATTAATTAATTCTTGGTTGATTTCTTTCTCAACAGTTTTTAATTATCAAGAAAAAAATACCTATAAAATTATTTTTGTAACACTTAAAATATTGTTTTAATAATGAATTTAGATATACATGTACACTGTACACAGTCCTAATAAAAAAATTATGTCATCAATAATTCAAATAATCAGTGATAAAGTGGTAATTTTAGCTCCACAAGAAAGATATCTTATATAACTATATAATATATTACTATATCATTTACAAAATAAATTATTTATCTTTCCATTTTCATGAACTTATCTCAGTTTTATTAAAAAATTATAAAATTTAATTACAATGTACATGTATATAAATGTACATGTATTAACTAAACAAGAAATAAACTTGATATCACAATACCTATTCTTTTCCTCTAACTCACTACTCAATTTTCGTCTGAACTTTGGTAATAACTGTTGAAGGAGCTCTTTTACACTTTCCCGGTCAGCCATCTGTGCTGCTCTCCCAGCTGGATTGTTAAACTGGAATGTGTTCGCACCTCCATCGTGCATAACAAGCTGTAACTGTACTCTCTCTTTAGTGTCTGCTGATATCTTTTGGGCTGTTAGGTATGTAAAATATCATATTATATGTAGTTAAAACAAGCATTTGATAGTATTGCGGGCAATACAGTAGTCCCCTACCGGTCCCTCAAAAAGTTCTTTAATTGTCATACACTCCTGTGTATTGCCATTTATTATGAATTTGAGGATGAAGTCTGAATTTGAAAATATCAACCACAAAACATAATAAAATAAGTTTGTCTATATCACAGTAATGTGTTAAGTTTCCATGCTTAGTAAGGAAATTATGTTTATACAACCTTGTCATATTATACGATGTGTGGATTTTAAAGTAAATCCTATAAGGAATGAGAAGTTGGAGTTGAAAATACCAGTTTCTCGAAAAAAATCTAAGTTCAAGGGGGACATAATTCTGGAAATAGTCTTGCTAGAGTATTTAACCTTCTCAAAAATGTCGAGTGATAATAAGAAACAGTAGAAGTTTGAAGTAGATACATTAGGAAATAAAGAAGTTATTTAAAAAAGACAACATTTTTTCCCTAAAAAATCTAAGTTCAAGGAGGTAATACTGATATTTTTTGTGCTAGAGTTATAAACCTTGTCACATATGATGTGGTTGATGACCAGAAACTTATATTTAAAGTTTGAAGTAAACACCTTAAGAAATAAAGAACATATAGTGAAAAAGCTAAAAAATTTAAATCAGAAATCTTGAAATTCAGGCTATTTGTTGCCATAGCAACCAGAATTTTCAACATAGGAAGAAAAGAAAATGATGTGCATAATCTCCAGACTGCCATCTACCCATATTTCAAGTTTCATAAAAATATTTTCAGTACTTTTTGAGTTATCACTGGATCCAGTTTATGTGTTAAATTTGCCATATTTTCAGACTATTTGTTGCCATAGCAACCAGAATTTTCAACATAGGAAGAAAAAAAAAAGACGTGCATAATCTCCATACTGCCATCTATCCATATATCAAGTTTCATAAAAATATTTTCAGTACTTTTTGAGTAATCACGGGATCCAGTTTTGTGGACGGACGGACTGACGGACTGACAGACGGACAGACAGACAGACGGACAGACGGACGGAGGGTAAACCTAAAGTCCCCTCCGGTTAAACCGGTAGGCGACTAAAAAATAGGAAAAGATTCCATTATCAGCACTTATTCTGGCAATTTATGAATATGTATACGAACTAGCTCTGATTAAATCCTTGAAAAAAGTTCACATCAATGTGATAAAAGACAAGAACATAGTATTACACATTTCACCCCAAAGTATACATAAATGTTTCTTTATGTATATTATTGTTAATGGTAATATTGTGTTAATAAGTCCAATTACTAGGATTACATGTATTTTTTTTATAAGGAACTTGAACAGTGTTACAGAAATAAACTCATTTTTTTATCTAAAAGTTATTGAAATGGTAAGATATTCATAATGCAGTGGAAGAGGTTTTCTAGGCCGCCTTACTTACATTTGATATCTGCATAAGCATGACTGTATGAGAAACTGTTTTTACTGGGCTGCATCCATGCCAATCTTTCTCCCATCATATACAATACGCCATCCACTTTCTTATTCTTCACACTGTTCACTATCAACAAAACTTCCTCCGACTGCCTAGACATCTCTCTGAATTAGATGATTCCTGAAATGTCAAGTTAGCTATGCAAAAGTTAAGTTAGCTATGCAAAAGTGAAGTAAGTCAAACTGTCAAGTTACTTTCACTCTTACCAATGACATTAAAACAATTAAAATTTAGCAGAACAAAAGTAAAACTATTCATATTAGCAATACAAATATCAAGTTAGCAACACATAAGTCAAAATAGCAATGCCAGAGTTGACATTGAATACAAATGTCAATTCAGCAGTGAAAAGTTAGAAATATCAAGTTAGCAACAAAGTGTCAAGTAAGCAACACAAATGACAAATTAGAAATACAATTATCAAATTTTCAAAATAGCTTAGTTAACAATGTCAAGTACAATGTAGGCAACATAAACGTCAAGCCAACAATGTCATGTTTCTGTTTGTAAAAAATGTCAAATCAGCAAAGGGAAGTTAATATTACCGTAATAATGTCAAGTCAGCAACACAAATGTCAAAATAGCAAAAACACATGATATATGATGTACATGTAAGCAATACAAATGTCAAGTTGTTGAATGGCTATATTGACCTGTGACATTTGAATATTCAATGATCTTTTTTTTTTTTTTATTTCTCTTTATTGTACAATGCAAACAATAAAAGTCATGAAATAATACAATAATACAATACCATGAAATTTGATGTAATAACAATGTTCTGAAATGATACACACAAATTCATACATTTGCAAAGTACTATATGTATTTTCTTATTATATTTTTTTTAAAAAGGCAAAGTTTACTCTGCACAAACGTTCAATTATTAAAGAGTTAAGTTACAACAACAATAAGTGTCACAATTTTTTTACAGCTAATAATGTTAGGTACTTTCATTTTCATTGATTAAGTTTATGTATTCTTTCCATACATCCTGCATTGTTTCAAACCTAAGCATTTTTTTGGCATTAATTATTTCTGTTTTAACCAAAAATAGTTAATTGATTTTAAAAAGCCTCTAAGCATGGCAATACGGACTTTTCATTTTACATTTGTAAATATAATGTTTTTAATAATAATAATATATTGTTTCTCTGGAACTGTGGATCGGGACAGACCGAAAATGACAGATTGTTCTGAAAAATGAAAAGATTAAATTTGGAATTTTTGTTTGTTAACCAGCCCTGCACTTCCCTTATAAACATGTTGACTATGTCACATTCCCAAAATAAATGTTTTATGGTTTCTGGATGATATTACAAAATTGTACAGTTTCGTTGTCCCTAACATTAATCTTTTTCAGTAATACATTAGTACCCTAAAATACGATGCCGTTATTCTATATTGAAACCATAAAAGTTTTGGATCCTTAGTCACTTTTAAAGGGTAGAGAGTAGATACTTTTCCAGTTAAGATAAATATTAGGAAAAATCATTTTGCCAAATTTTATTTATTCGATTTTGTCTGACGATTAAATTATTGACCAGCACGTCGTATATTGCTCGACATCCTTTGCGACTTTTGTTAAAGTATGTTTGGATGGCAATTGGCCAATATCGGGTTTTTTACTTTGATATCATTTTGATTTACATGAAAATCCGTCAAAGTTTTTCCTGAAGGAACGTATTTTACCTTCATATTCAAGGAAAGTTTGATCTAAACATCAAATAATCTTTGAATTTTCTTGAAAAACTATAGAATAACCCATTTTCATTTACAAAATCGTTGACAAACAAAATACCTTTCTTTAAGTAGTGTTTAAATTTCAAACGATTTTCTTGCAAATTTTGATAATTAGGATTTAACCATAACCGGATTGGACAAGAACAATCTGCCCAATTACCTGAACGAGATCTTACATTTGAAATAAATAAAATGAAATTCCCAAAACATCCTTCCAAAACAAAATTGTTTACCTCTACTTTTTATGTTGTAACAAATAGTCACTACCATATTTGGTCGATGGTAAAGAGCTGGACACAAATTCTTGTACAAGAAAAGCATATTTAGTGGTTTGAAAAATAAAAGTCTTTCTTATCCAAGTGATTTTCAAAGCACTGATGAAATGTATTAAGTCAAACCGCTTCTTAGCCCACCATTACATATATCTTGAGTGAGTTTTTATTCTACTTATCTTTATCCGGTCCATCATTTCCAAATAAAATTTGAAAAATACATTTTGTAGTCTTTTAATTACATTCAAATTTAGGGTTTGGTAAAGTTTTAAAAAAACAGGTTAGTTAATTTAGACAAGCAAGCGTTCCTTAAATCACTTGTGATCTTTCCTATAGGAGAAAGTAATCTTCTGGGGACCATACTCTTTAAAAAGTTTTTAAACTTCATTTATCTTGGAAGGATAGTTAAGATCACTTATAGATGTTAATATTTGGGTTGATAAAGTTTACTTCCCAATAAATTTAAATGGACCTTTGTCCCATTTTAACACGGACATTTCCGGAAACATAACTCGTAAATCGTATTTCTCAATTGCCACCTATTCCATAACGCCCTAGTTTTGTCAACATTTATTTTTAAACCAGAGAATCTTGCATTTTAAAAATTTTAAACACCTTTCAATATATAAGTTTGAAACGAGGATTTTTCAGAACGTTCTAATATCAAGAGGTTTGTCATCTGCGTATTTGTTGACAATCAAATAACCTCTATACCCTTAATTTCGTTACCTTTTGATATTACCTATAATATTTTTTTTTTATATTGTTAAAGGAAGAATCTCCGCGCACAAGGGACAAAAATAATACGGTGACAGGGGTCCCCTTGTTCTACAGCCGCGAAATAAGGGGACCAGTCGGAGAGGTGGCCTTAAACAACAACAGGATGTTGTTATATTTGTATTAAAATAGTTTTTACCCATGAAACCCAATAGAGTCACCAAAAGTTGAAAAAATTTCAGAACCGGAAATCATAAAAGTCCCAAGACACGGAAAATCCAAAATGCCGCCAGCGAAGTCGACTAGTAATATCGTCTCTATTTGGGGCCATAAACACATATTAAGGACATATCTATACTTGCTTAGCGCAAGTACAACTAAAAGATTCCCCGCGTTGTTTTTTCAAGGAGTGTAATTTTTAAACTCAAAGTTGTTGTTGATTTTAAAATGGCAAACTACCTCTCGACTGACTACCTATAGGTTTGCCTAAAGTAAGCTTCATAACCCCCTGGACTTCTAATAATTTTAGAGTCTTTCGTTTGTCTGTAAAAGTGTGTTTCCTGCAAAAAATAAATATCAGAGATTTTCTTATCACGAAATAACCCAAAAACCATCTTTTCTTTTCCGCACTGTTCCCCGATTCCCCCTGTACATTTAAATAGCTATTGTTATACCATTTGACTTTCTAAGTCAGAAATTAATAACCTTTGGTATTGCCATGAATACGCGACATTTTGGTTTTAAAGAAGGAAATTTACCATATTTTAACACCAAGTTCAAAGTAAATCAACTATAATCAAAATTTTTGAAGACACGTACATTATTGAACCAAAAAAATGAATGAAAATTGACTCATTACTTTAAACAATTGAAAAACCCGTTAAGTGGAGTTTTTTATAATGATGCTTAACTTAGCATTAATATATTACAAAAAAAACCCAAAAAATTCAGAATTAGCAAAAAATACCGCTTAAGGTTGTTTCTTGGGCTTAACGTCTAACTTTTTAACACAACAGTTTGATGTAAATTATTGTATACAGTATATAAACATTGCAAATTTTCTTAATGTATGAACACAAATTTTTTAATTTTTCAAAAATGGTTTCATGTTTTTATTTAATTTTAATTGCGCATGTTAAACTAAAAACCTTACCTTTTTTGCTTAATTAAAACAATTAATTTACAAGATATGCACAAAAAATCCAAGTATTTAATTTTCAGTTTTCAATGTAAAATAACATTAAACTAATTGGTTTAGAAAAAATATTTGCCAAATGTTGCTTTATTTGTACCCTACAAAACAAAAAAAAAAAACGAAAACAAAACAATCATCTACAAGTATATGTAGTTTTTGGAGTTATTAGGCACATCACATATGTAGTTTTGTGAGTTGGCATTATCACAAATGCACTGTATCTTAAACAAAATGGCTTTTGTACATATGTTTAGAATGTACACCGTTATTTTTCAACATTCATTTTAAGTTAATACCGCTTTCCAACGGTTAAAAAAAATGGAAGCATTTACATCCAATTTTAAGTAAAATTTTAGTTATATATGTCTCAAATAAAATAATTTACCTTAAGCAAATGTTGACTTTTGATAAATATGTGAAGATGTACATGAGTTTCGACATTTCATTAAGTAAAAACCACTTTCAACAGTAAAAAATTTGAAACATTATACCAAATATCAAAGTGTAAATGTTTAATTGTGATAGGGCCGAATAAAGACATGTAATACCTTAAACAAAAGGTTAACACAGAGAAAAATCCGCACATATACATACAATGATCAAAAGTATTAAATTTTAGCTGTGGTTATATGTTGTCGGGAATTTTAAAAAAAACAAAAAAAAAAAACCTCATTCAATGATTCTTTTTGTTGGAACAATACAATCCTCTT